>NC_136959.1:54981399-55063290 GCF_032717465.1 Coenobita brevimanus | reverse complement strand
ATAACCAGGCACAGACATTCAACTTCATCTTACAACATAAAGGAACTCACTAGCTATTGGTCTGTGGTACTAGTTTATGCATAAAAATAGCAGCATTGTATGTTAATGTTGATTTTTTTTTTTTTGGGGGGGAGGGTAAAATCAATAGTACCTTTACTCAAAAGTATCTGGATAAAGTAGAGACAAACAGCTTTAAAATGATGTACACACCATTATCCTACATATAATAGTTTTTAAGGTATCGTTCTTCAAAACTGTAAAAACTTTAAACGCGATTTTTGCCACTTTTAAAAAATGGTGCGCAGGTATGCTCTTGCACGTGGGGCCTCATATACTGTATATATATATATACATGGTATATTCTAATGGTTCTTAATAAATGAAAGTTTGAAAGTTGAGTCCCCTAACCCCTCATTTTGTTCTAAGGAAGACTATGTAACATGAGAAATTTTTATCATAATACAAATTTATTTAGTGGTTGTGCAGCAAGGCTAAAGCTTCAGCATTTCCTAAATTTTTGATTAAATTTCATTGTAACTTCTAAACCATGCATTTTTAGGTATTGAATCACATAAGCATAATTGTAAAGAAGCTCTTAATGTTTACTGTGGGAAACTTTGGTCCGTTTTCAACCTAAGGGAAGCACAGGGGATGGCTTCAACTAGTGGGGTTTTCACATTTTGGCCGCCATGGGGGAGGGGAATGCCTGACAGGTCAACTACTGTACATAATATAATGTGATTGGTATCTTTTTAAGGATTTAATTGGATATTACATGCCACTCTTAAACTGGCCTGCTACATGCACTGCATGACCATAATTATCCCCTGTAATGATCATTAACCTATTACAAACACTCTCTTCGTCAACTGCGAAAACTCCGAGCTCCCCAGCTCAAGTTGTAATGAATCAACATGGTACCCGAAGAAATCGCACAACAGCTATTCAGTCTTGTTGGAATGTCCTGGCTGTCTATGTGCATGTCTACAGTGTTCAAGCAAAGAAACATTGATCGGCCAGACAAGCTGACGAAATGTGTATGGGATCCGTGTTATGACATTGCATATTGGTGATTATACCTAATAATTTTTTCTCAAGTCTTGCAGTAAGTGAATAATTATTGTGAATCGTACATTGTGAGTGTGTTTAAGTACTTGGGTAGTGTCATGAGTAAGGATGGAAGTTTAGAGGATGAAGTGTCTGAAAAGGTACACATGGAAGAAAGGTTGCTGGTTCCTTGAAAACAGTGATAAAGGGGGAAGTGGGCATGGAAGTGAAAAAGTTACTACATGACAGTATTGTGATACCAAGTCTAACATATGAAAGTGAAGCTTGGACCTTGCTGGAGAGACAGAAGTCAAGAATGAGGGCAGTGGAAATGAGTTATTTGAGGGGAGCATGTGGAGTCACATGGAGACAGAGACTGACGAATGAGGAAGTGAAGGAGCGTTGTGGTGTGGACATGGATATGATAGGAAGTGTTAGGAGAAACACACTGAGGTAGTTTGGCCATGTGGAGAAGATGGAGAGTAAGAGACTGATGAGGAGAGTGTATGTGAGTGAGGTGGAGGGGGGGGAGGGAGGGGAGGCCAAAGATGAGATGGAGGGATGGAGTGGAGAGGTATGAGAGACGGCGGTGTGAGTTGTAAGCAGGGCAATGAAATGGTGGGGGACAGGGCGACATGGAGGCAATATGTTTGTGGCCACCCCTTATGGGATTAAGGTGTCTGGCAATAGACGGACAGATAGACAGACACTGAAACTGAAGAAGCGGGAGCCTCCATACATGTTGGAGCGCTGGCAGGATAAGCTAATTGGTGCTAAACTGCCTTCAAATGGAGAAGTTCTCTCTACTTTCCTCCATCTCCACCTGAACCAAAAGATGCCTGTGGCAGAAGCTGTCCGACAAGTCGTGATTCAAGCCGAAGAATTTTATGATGTGCCTGTATCACCATGAAAAGGATAGACTCTTCGATGAAGAAGTTACAGAAGCTCCACGCAATGTTGCAAAACATAACAATGAGCTCCGAGAGGCATGGCAGACAACAGCTGAAAAATGAAGAGTACAGTACTTCAGATTGTTGATAAAGAATCTGTTCGACATTGCCCATGAAAGTGCTCTCAACATCATGAGCATTGTCAAGGACAAGGAATTCCTAAAGGCCCAGCATGAACAAGGATGCAGAGGGTCCATGGCAGGTGTCAACCTCACTCTGATTCAACAGGAGCAGGCTGCCATATAAAGGAGATAAAAGTATGAAAAGTACAGAGAATGCATCGCTCGTCGGGCAACCGAGGCGACCATTACAGGCCAACTGGAGTCCTCTTCCTCCAGTACTGAAGACACAAGCAAAGCTGGCAGCATTGACGGTGGTGAGCCCAGTACAAGTACATCGCCTCCCAAACGACTGCACATGTCAAAGTCAGCCATGAGTGCTGGCGCCGCTGCTTCTCTTAACAGAATGAATGTCTGAGATGGCAATGCCCCATACATCCTTGCAGAGATGTTCAAAATCCTTGGCCACAGCATGTCAGAGTACACCACCTGCCGGTCCAGTGTCAAGCGGTACAGAGAGAGAGACCAGTCAGTGGCTGCTCTCACGATCAAGAAAAGTTTTTCCTCTAAAGGCCTGTTTGTCGTTCAGCTGCTTGATGACCTCAGAGGCAATGAAACTGTGGACTGACAGCCCATTCTCATCTCAAACAAGGACACTATCCAGCTACTCAGTGTTTCCAAGATTCCAGCTGGGAGTGGAGAGGCCCAGGCTGCAGCTATTGTAGCTGAGCTTGAGCGATGGATAACCGCACATCAAATGGTCAAAATGTGTTTCAACATTACAGTTTCTAACACTGGACATCAAAGTGGGGCATGTGTGCTCCTTGAGCAGAAACCCAAGAAAGTACTTGTACACACCACATCATGGAACTGGTATATGGAACTGCCTTTCGAGTATACTTTGTTGCCACTTCCGGCTCTGAATTTCCGCTGTTCAAGCGGTTCCGTAATTTTTGGTCACACGTTGATCACACCAAATATAAACCTGCTGGTAGTGAAAACATCCCAGAGAAAGAAAGAAAGGAACTGGTACTCTTTGCTCTTGGCATACTCAAGAAAGGAACAATCCGGGACCATTACTGTGAGTTTTTGGAATTTGTCCTTCTGTTTCTTGGCATCCAAGAGACTGAGGGGAAGAAAATCGGTTTCAAAGCACCAGGTCCCCTGCATCATGCCCGATGCATGTCAAAAGTCATCTATTCCATCAAAGTCTGGCTCTTTCATAGCCAGTTCAAGCTCACCAAGAAGGAGAGGGAAGTCTTGAGGGAGATGACTCTTCAGCGTCACAGTCTACAAGAGGGCGTGGTTTACTGCACTGAACGCCAGGGTGTGTGTCCATGAAGCCGTGGAGATGAAACTTAGAGCTCATCTTTGGTACCTGTATGGAAAGGTGATCCCTCTAGCGCTTTTCAACCTTGAATTATCCGTGTAAGAAAAGGGTGGGATCGTCACAGGCATGAAGACCAAACAGCGTAGCAATGACCCTCTCAAATGCTTTCCAGCTCCATAGGGGAAAGTTACTCTTGGAGATCTCACAACTCAAGCTTACCACAAATTCTTAGACATGATATGACTCAGGAAATCATTCCTAGAAGAAGATCCAGAGTCCTGGCCCAGCACTGATGATTACATTATGGCACAGGAGATCGCTGCAGGAATTCGTGTGACGAATGACAATGCAGAATGGATTGTAACTCTAGTCGAAGGGTACAATGGCAAGATGACAACAAGCAACAACTACAGTTCCAACTGCAAGTTGCTGATGAACATCGGTTACAATTTACAGTACTGATTCAAGGAAGATAAACCTCACTTGAACTGAGACGATTTGCAAATTCAATAAATTTCATTTGGTATATGATTTGAGTTGTGGTAGAGTGATTCACACAGAGACATAACAGTATCCAACGAGAGCTTTAAAATGAAATCAATCACACTATATTATCTACAGTAATTGCAGAGTTAGGCCTGGCAGGTGCTCCACACCCCCTCCCCCCTGGTGGCCAGAAAGTGAAAACCCCACTAGTTGAAGCCATCCCCCTCCTCTCCACACATACATACATACACACGCATGCATGCACGCATGCACACACACAACACACACACACACACACACCTTCTGACTGTATGGTTGACCATCAACAATTAAGCATCTCTTGACTCAATTTGATTTTTTTCTTATGATGTTCACATAAGTTAGCTTCTGCAACAAACATGACTTTTGTACAGTATTATCAGTTCACATTCCTAATGATGTACGAAGACAAATTCCATACTCCTCCTCCCACCTCTTTTTTTAAGATGCAAAGATATACAGAGATATTTTTCCCATATCTATCTACAGTATCTATCTATCTATTTGGTATCTATCTACAGGTACTGTTTATAAAAGGTTGGATTAAACTATCAGTATGGACAAAACTTTCTAGTTATTCCTCTGACATCTGCAATGAGACTTTCTTAACAGAAACCCCTTTCAATCTGAATTAAATTCCAAACCTGACTAACCCTACAAATAAACTTTAGCTTCATAACATGTCAGCACAAAGTATTGTACTTATCTTCTATGCAATTTCACTTTTTTAACACTCCTCATACCTACAGTCATACCTCTCTTTCACTGTTTATGTCTTATCATGGGAAGGGCATTCAATTTTTCTCACGATCCAATCCCTATTTATCAATACTGTACTGTACGCGGCATGGGAAGGAACCAGAATGAGACACAGGGGCACACAAATTCTTGCTGCACCCTTCACAAACCCACACCATCCACTACACTAAATGGCAGCACATCCACACACATCAAGTATATCAAAACTAACACCAGCACACAATAATACACAAATACTTTCATTTCCCCCCTCGCCCACCTAAAACCAGATTCCTGAAGCATATACATGCCCAAATCATTCGCTGCTATATTCAGTCACTCATAGACAACACACAGCTGCATGCACTGCCTCCTGATATCCACCCTTCTGAATCCTACCTCCCTCGTGAGGACAGGGTCCACTTGGCCTGAATGAGATGTGGGCATCATCCAGCCTTCATAAGTTATCAGAAGGGACTGGACAACTCCATCGTTGATGCCTAACCAGGACGCAACACAGCACCCCAAACTATTATGCACATTATGGAAGACTGCATTGCACACAATTGCCTGTTCCAACAAAACATAAATTGACAGCTCTGTGGGAAAGCCCAGTCTCGGTTGTGGCCTTCTTTAGGGACTCAAGGCTGTTCGGCCAGACTGCTTAGGGAACAACTACTACTACTACTACTGTACTACCAGAAAGAGTAGCAAGCATAGGTATAGTCCTCCTCAACCCTTCTACTACAGAGGTTTCACTAGCATAGTAAAATAAGTCTGGCACAGTAGTAACTATCTATCTATCTACTGCCAGACGCTTTAATCCCGTAAGGGGTGGCCACAAACAAATCGCCTCCATGTCGCCCTGTCCCCCACCACATCACCGCCCTGCTCCCAGCTCACACCCCCCTCTCCCATATACTTCTCCAATCCATCCCTTCATCTCATCCTTGGCCCCCCCTCCCTCTCCCCCCCTTCACCACACTCACATACACTCTCCTCATCAGTCTCTCACTCTCCATCCTCTCCACATGACCAAACCACCTAAATGGGTTTCTCCTAACACTTCCTATCACATCCACATCCACACCACAATGCTCCTTCACTTCTTCATTTGTCAGCCTGTCTCTCCATGTGACTCCACATGATCCTCTCAAATAAATCATTTCCACTGCTCTCACTCTTGACTTTTGTCCCTCCAGCAGGGTCCAAGCTTCACTTCCATACGTTAGAGTTGGTATCACAATACTGTCATGTAGTAACTTTTTCACTTCCATGCTCACTTCCCTGTTTCTTATCACTGCTTTCAAGAAACCAGCAACCTTTCTTTCTTGTTGTACCCTTTCAAGCACTTCATCCTCTAAACTTCCATCCATACCCATCACACTACCCATGTAATTAAATGCACTCACATTTTCCATTTCCTCCTCATCCAACACCACTGTACATTCACTGACTTCAGTTCTCTCAAAGACCATGACTTTACTCTTCCCTACATTCACCTTTAGATTCCATTTCTTACATACTCTCCTAAACTCATCCACCGAGCCATGCAGCTCCCGCTGGACTTCACTTAACAACACAGTATCATCTGCAAACAACAGTACAGGGAGTTTCCAAACACTGCCCTCTCTCATTAGGGTCACTCCAACATCCAATGCCCTACCTTGTATCCCTTTTATAACCCCATCCACACACAGATTGAACAACCATGGAGACATGACACATCCCTGTTTCAATCCAACCTTCAATTAGAAAAATTCACTCAGTTCACAATCCACACCCACTGCAGCCTTAGCACCTCATACAT
Source organism: Coenobita brevimanus (assembly GCF_032717465.1). Lineage (NCBI taxonomy): Eukaryota > Metazoa > Arthropoda > Malacostraca > Decapoda > Coenobitidae > Coenobita > Coenobita brevimanus. The sequence continues at coordinate 55,056,831 of NC_136959.1, read as the reverse complement.
ACTCTTCATGGCATTCAACAACTTCCCATCTACTCCATATATTCTTAATACTTTCCACAATCCTTGTCTATCCATCCTGTCATATGCTTTCTCCAAATCCATGAAGGCTGCATACAACTTCTTTCTCTTCTCTAGAAAGTTTTACATTAATGATCTAAGAATGAATATCTGATCAACACATCCTCTTCCCTTCCTAAAGCCTCCTTGTTCTTCTCCAACTAATTCCTCTGTTATTTCCCTAACTCTGTCTATAAGTACCAGTATCCTACCATATATTTTTCCTATTACACTAAGAAGACAAATGCCCCTATGATACCACATACTTCTTTTACTCCTTTTCCTTTGCAACAAGAATAAATAATACACCACTTAACAGAAGGACTGCTTATTTGTTTCCCTATCCCTCTCTCCCACCTTAATGCACCCTTACCCAAAATAAAGTGCTCGGATTCCTTCCTCATGTGAAATCCTAAGTAAGGCATGGAGCATACCCCGGTACCTCTGGCTAACAACTTCTCCAGCATTACATCGCCCGCCTTGTATCTGCAACCGGGTCTTGGTTGTGTCAATTGGAAATGTTCCTGGGGACAAGAAAATGAAAGCAGTTAGTCAGACTGATCTGCAAAAAACAACAGTATATATATGCAGATAGGCAAGTTGATGAGACTAAACAAAAGCTTGATTAATAAATATGCTTGACCCCTTCACTCAGATGACATTTTCATTTTATTTCTGTCATCTCCAGACAATCCTATTTGGCTTTGGAAAAGCTTTTTGAACTGGAGATGAGTGTTATAACTTTCAATACTCCTTCATTACAAGACGTTTCCACAAGGCTCAATAAAATCATCTGGCGAAAGCATGAAAAGAAAAACGTGTAACCTGATTCAAGAGGCTATGAACTGAATTAGATTACCAGTACATTATGCTGTGGTGCAATGCTGTCACTCAATCCCACTGATGTGGGGCTCAAAAAAATCTTATTTTCATTGCAGAGATTAAATTTGCAATGAGAATGTTGATAGTGATTGCAAACAAGCACAGACTGTTCGATTTTTTTAAGCTATGAACAAATATTTATCCTGGGTTGATGCACTATCCGCTCTGTTTCATGAAAAATGTTAGTACCATGTATGCATCAACATTCTTTGACAGCACCTACTGTACTATCAATTCACATCAATGATGGCCATGAAAATGGAAAATTTAATATTAAAAATGGTGAAAGTTTAAATATTTAAGTAATAAGATTGGCGAGCATCTGAAATTAAAATGGTACTGACTCTGAATACTCTTCACAGCTGTAGCTGCAACATTAACACAAGCAAGGGGGAGGAGGGATGAAGAAGGAAAATGGAGAGGGAGTGTACAGGGGTACAAATATCAGGAGGGAGATGGGATGCCAATGGTGAATAATCCAGAAATGGAAGAGAACAAATTAAAGCAAGGAAGACAAAATGGAGGACCGTCACATGGTAAATAAAAAACTTTTCTTGCCGTATTTCCTCCTCTTTTCATTATTATCAAATGAAATGAGGAACAATATTAGTTCTGTATTGCTTATTGATTTATTACACATCAAGGAACACTGGCCAAAACCCATACAGAATCAATTTCCTGACGTCTTATACATTGTCCTACATGGGATACCTACCGTACTGGACCATTTCTCATTGACTACTGTACTGAACACTAACCTTTGGTCCGGTACAGCGGGTCTCTACAGGACATCTAAAATGAACTACTGGATATCTTATTTACCTTTTTCTCCAATTAATCTGTTATTATGAGTCTCACTGCTGTATCTGACATTCTATGTAAAGTACATAAGGGGCAGGGAGGGGCAGTGGTGTCCATGGATGCATATTTGGCCTGTACTTGAGATGCCCCTGGATTAAATTCCCGGGATGACCAGGAGACCTTTAGGCTGGATTTCTTTACCTGAATTTTCACCTACAACTGAAATACAATGTATTCCACCTTAAGAGTAGGATTATTGAACATATTTACAATCAATTCCCCATCACACCTTTTTCATATTGACAGGAAGAACTACTGATGGGAATTTTCTTAACTCTCCTTTCTTTGCCCTTTCAGTTAGAACATCATTTAAACCAAACACAATTTTCCTCTCACCAAGATTGTTTTTGCACAGCGAAAGAAACTTGTGAAGATTATACACTATCCATTCTTTGTCCTTATCCGGAATACACATCTTACGACAGGGAACTGATCATAAATGTCCGAAAACTGCATCCATTATCTTGTAAAAGGACAGCATCTACAAGTGAAAAGGGGACCTGGATTGTATACTTACTGTTGGGTCGTATTCTGAGTGAATGCTTGGCTGCACTCCTTATCAGTCACATAAAATTTTGCTTGTACTTAGTGTTTACAATTTTATGTGTTGGTGCCTTCCTTGTTAGTCACTTAAGGCGTATGCACCTGCTGGTGTCATTTCTCTAAATTATATGTACACTACCATCGTGATAATAACAATGGACAGGGTATTACAGTATATTACACTGCCCGACAACTTCACGAGACAATGGAAAAAATAAGTAAAAATTGAACAGAGGGGACGAGAACGAGCAGTCGCAAAAGGGGGATATAAAAATAAGGGATAATGGGATGGGGAAGAATAACTAACAATATTGAGAGAGAGAGAGAGAGAGAGAGAGAGAGAGAGAGAGAGAGAGAGGGGGGGGGTACGGGAGTAGGTGGGGTATGGGAGTCTGTAAGCTAACATGTGGTAATCACGTGAACAAACAGGCTTTCTGACTACTCTTGCGAAATCCCTTTTTATGAAATCTCCACTACCAAGTCATCCACGAAACCATCAGAAGAGGATAACACCCATTTCTTACCTAATGTTCAAGGACACAGCTTGATAAAAGAAAACAGTGGAACTTCCCGTGATTTTTTCTTTGTCGCACCTCGACAGCCTCCCCACGTTATTGTACGCTGTGATAAATGCAATAATCTTCAGTTAAAATGTTCTGAATGTTTTTCTCTTCAGAACAATTACGCTACTATCTTGCTCTCGCCGGACAGGCGAAAGACAGACCCGTTGTCAAAAATCAATAAAGTTAAAAATTATCAAAAAATTCATCAGCCGACCGTGAACGCAACAGTTTTAATTTCGCACAAGAATGACTTGATTTCACGTTGTTATGAGAGTGAGTCGCATTGTCGCTAAATTCAGTATTCGTTACACCAACTGCAACCTGATACAATTTTGTGTTGTCCCTCTGTATATCCTAAAATGTTACCTGGTATTAACCATGTCTAAAGTATGTACATGCCGACAATATATATATATATATATATATATATATATATATATATATATATATATATATATATATATAACACCAGTTCTAAATTTTACAAGCCCACCTGGCAAGTTTTCACCCCTAAATTTATATTCTTTCCTGAGGTACTGACAATCAACTCTATGTCCACATAAAACATCATCCGGCTGAGGGTCAGGGGTTATATGAGAAGTTACGCAATATTTTGTCAACCAAACCAATGAAAACAAGAACTAAAATGCGAAAAATTATGTTAGGAAATATCCACTGTCCCCTACGCCATGAAGAAACAAACCAAACCATGAAAAAAGTGTTCCAAAATTTCCCTAACGCCAGAGAGAAAAAGAATCTTCTACGCCAGGTAAAATACGAATCAACGGAATTTACGTGTTACAAAATCTCCTCTATGTCAAGGAAAATACAAGCCAATGTTTTTGTTAAAATGGATAATACGGGCTACATTCTTTGTGACGTAACTCCTACTGTTCCAACATGCGCATCCCCCACACACGTGGGGCTTTGACTCATCACTCGCATCATACTATTTTTAAGCCGGCTTACTGAAGCTGCTTTAATTAGGTCCAATACTGATGCTTAACTTCTTGTTAATACACATACCCGGTACATTTTTTTTTTTTCTCCCTAACACGCAATAACCAGTTACTTTGCTTTCAGCACTTACACTTCTCAGTATTCATCAATCCACTTTATTTTTTCAACACTGCATGCCTACCCAGTACCTCAAAGTATTCAGCAAGAGGCAAATATAATTAGGACTAATTACCCCGTGATATTTTATAGCGCACAATTCCAACTCCGATAACTTGTACCATGTGTTAATACAAGACGTACAGCATAACTCCAAATTCTTACGAGAGGGGTAACTTGTAGCTCCAAAGTCACGAAGAGGTCGAGACAAATTAAGAGTGGACGGCAAGCCAATCACGTGACAAACAACACGCCAGGCGTCACCATCACTACATTCCAATCCACAACAATCACAATCACCATTACCATGAACTTTTGATTCATTACTCTGAAACGCATCTACTTACAAGTATTGAGTCTAAGTATAACACCCCCCCCTCAAAAAAAAAAAAAAAAAAAAAAAAAAAAAAAAAGCCAAGCGTCGCCACACATTCCAATCCAGGACAACCACCACCACTATTACCAGAAACTTTTGGCTCGGTACTCTAAAACTGATCTACTTACAACGATCTGGTAAGCATGCCTACAGTATAATGAAAAACCTGAGCCGAGAGTAAACTGGAAAATACAATATCCATTAGATATAACTTGGAACTCCAACCACCAAAAATTAATGAACAAATTAAATAAGACTAATCCATTTAATACCAGCAATAATTTAAAGCATCTAACATTAACTCTACACAACAACAGACCTAATATTTGTACACTCTGTAAAGACCCCTAATGAACTGTAGGAGTACGACTTTTACTAAGTACGAAAAAAAAAAAAAAAATGGAAAGACTAAATCTGCTGTACCGGTTAAGTGTGAAACGATAAATTTTTCGGTAATAGTACTGGGATAAATTTGTAGAAACGACAAACTGTATATCTGTAGTAAAGGTAAAAGGGCTGAGCACCGTGGTAACAAGAAATGCCGGTAGCTACAGCCAACAATAACTGTAAAAAGAACTATGATTTGTAGCGACGAGTTCAAATGTAACTAAAGAGCTAAAATCTGTAGTAACGAGCTAAAATCGGTAATAAAAAACTAAAATGATTAGTAGCTAAACATGCGTTACAGCTGTGATAGAATTTATAGTAACAGTACATTGTTAACATCTGTAATAACCACAATCATAAAAGTGTAAGTCTTCAAATCTGGTGCCTCACGTGGGTAAGTCTCCAAATCGTGTCTCGCGTGGAAGAACTTGCAAGCGAAGCCCCACTTGGCAGCCGAGGCAAGTGATAATGGTGCCTGCCAGTTTGCATGCCGTACTCTCTCTTCTATTTACATATTCGTTTTGATTCATACTGCAGCCTTGTATGCTCACGTCTGTTCTGACTGCCCCTTTCTTCCTTTTTCCATGGCTTCCATACAACCATGCTCTTTCTTTGCCAATTTTCTAGAATTATATTCTTCCTATGATACTACAACTAAACTTCATATGGTGAATGGCCTCCACATCTATTACTGTTTTTTACTATCTTCACTAACTGGAGTTATGTATACTTACCTATCACTACAGTGCTTCTAAAACGGATGTATTACCTACGTTTCATTTTACTGCTCCAGCCACCAGACGATTTTATTAATTTCAATCCAATGGTTCAATAAAGGGCACATCTAATCCCCTACTACGAATGTTTCCTGAGATATATATATTAGTCTGATCTTTCATATGCAAAATCGAATCGTCTTGTAATGACTACAATAAAATAAGACGTCGCAGTCAAAAGGTTAACATTTTCCCTGGCAGAGTTCCCACTATCGAAGCAAATCGCCTTCATCCTACAACAAGGTGACGTAGTTTTATTCCTGCCACCGCCAGGCGATTTTTTTTTTTTTTTTTTTTATGTAGGTGAACCCCAGAGTGAAAGGTTTGATTCTGCCTTCAATCCTTTCAGTACTAAGCTGCCTTACGTTACGCTGAATAAAATCGTCTGGATGTAACAATAAACAATGTCACCCGATTCAAAAGAACAAGGTAGCTCTTTCAGCAAAATAACTTTTATATTTTCGTGAGTCGAATATATTCCCACTGGGAAGGATGGTCTGTAACTGATGAGGTAACCAACAGTAATTACATTACCGTAATATCTCATCTACCAGTATATCTACTCACTTTATGATCATGAAAATCTTCCCTTCCAATTTTAATATCTACATGAAAAGTTACCCTTCAGTCTATCTCCTCATTAGAGTCATGAAAATTTTCCCATCTAATCTGACAAACTCCCGCACACAGCAAGTTATCGCCTTTTTTTGCAGTTCCGTTTAGCTACTGATAAAAAACAAGTGCAATAAATTTCCATCGCTACCCATAATGCTGATCTGCCAGTTCCCTCAAATGACTGTACCAACTGTATGGAAACTGCTGACATTTTGGAAAAAAAACCTAATTTACATAAGGACTACCTGGAAGGACCTCGTCACACGGAAGTTTGAATCGAACATATTCTGATGTAAATTACATTTTATCGTGGACTGTGAGGTAAAAACTGGAGTACGAACAAACCGTTTAATCAGACCAAGTTCATGGAATTCCGTTTCTTAATGACAAACTGATGAACCTTACGCCCAGAACGTGGTCTACTGAAACGCGATTTTCTTCTTCAAACTTTTACACAGAAAAAAGACAATCTACAAGAGAGTGTGTCCTATTCCTGCCCCAGCGTGACGATGCCCTAACTTCAAAATACAAGCACGTGGTGGTTGACACATGGCCACATCCGTGCCAGACAGGTAAACAAGAATAAGGAGATAAGAGAGGATGAAAAGAATTCCCTATCATGCCGTTGCTCTAAACGTCAAGGTTACGAAGTAGACCCTTGGATCTGATGACATTCATTTCATTTCACTCGTGACAGCTGATGACGATTTTATTGTATTTAGCAAAGGCCTCTTATAGCAAATGATCCTCCCCCCCTTGCTCTAAAGTTTATAACCTGCAAAACTTGTTCTTTCCAAAGGTAACTACCGTCATGAATAAAAATATGGCATCCTCGGGCTGAGGGGATGGAGATATGTGACGCTGGGAGCAACCCGTTATCATACCGAAACTCCATGTCAGTCAAATTACAGTGATATTCGGTTGACAGATTGGAGGGGAATGTCCCGGGCCAAAAGGCTAGAACATGGAGGTTCTATGCTCTTTCTGCCACACGCTATATTTTCTGATGAACATGTAATTTGCAACAAAAATGAACTGAAATCTAATTAAAATCAGCCTCCGTAAAAATAATAATAATTCAGATTGGTAAACCAGTTGTTTAAAAGGAATCTATAACAATAATCCTTGTAAGCATTCAGGCAACAATTACAGAATATATATATATATATAGAGAGAGAGAGAGAGAGAGAGAGAGAGAGAGAGAGAGAGAGACTGTGTGTGTAAAATTATGATCCAAAAAATATTTCGAGATCCGTTTTTTCAACACTACAGATAATTAGTAGAGTAGGGAAGCAAAACAACCATCATGACTCTCATTCACAACTACAGACGGCGTGGGATAGGGTCCAAGGCCAAAAAAAGTACAAAACGAGAGATCTATCAACAGCAACCACTTATGTAATGAAATGAGACATACATGTATCCTCGTATCCATCCATCCTTCAAGCCTCCAGAATCTCGGCTCCATCTCACGGACATAACAATATGCATGTATTATTTATGTGCATTTCTCTCACAGACAAGATTATTGAATACCTGATTCTGCTTCCACGTCTGTCGTAAATCAGACAAATAGTTATAAATTAATGAGAAGACAATATGTCGGCGTGGCAACAAATTACAGGGCTGAATCGATATTGGGGCCGAACCGACCAAGTCTGTAATCAGCCGGTATGCCCATTACATTCGCCATAACCGTGTTAATATAATAAAAACAACTTCGCTCCAGAGTCAGTAGAGATTTAATGGATGTTTTGTACCAATGGTTTTCCATCATTATGATGCAAATGTTCAGTACGCCACCAAGTTATGTTTTATTTAGATTTCTCCTTCATAACACATTGTATATTTCTCCATTAAAATTGGTTTTCCGTTCTGTAAACACACACACACACACACACACACACACACACACACACACACACACACACACACTTATGCACTTTACAGTCCATGCACAATCAATCTCAGTCTGAATCGACAATCGTGAGGTGTACAGTATGCATCACGTGGCGAGAAACGTGTAAGGTGGAGAAGCGGCAACAGCCGTAGTCAGGCGGCCAGCTGTGGGAGAAGCTTACCTCCAACTCCCCCCACTCCCTCCATATGTCCCAGCGGCTATCCTCCTCTGGGCTCAGCTCTACTGTGTCCATCACCCCCCCCCCCTCCCCACATGACAGCACTTATTCCCTTTACTTTTCATTCTTCTTCACGTACCAGGAAGAAAAATTTACATCCAACCTTATGCCACAACTGCTATAGGATACAAACTTCAACAAGTGAATGAAGTATAGTAATGCAATACAAAGCCTATTACCGGATGGTAACCATACATATGTACTGTGTATACAATGTGGGTATGAAAGCTGTTAAGTATGACGGCACTCGACCTTGTTTGAGCCCTAAGAGTGACCTTCACCTTGGGAGTAGATGGCTGGTTGTTGCGCGCGACACACTGTCATAATATGAGGAACAACTGTGTGAAGTTACAACAAAATCTGTCCATGCACGTTGATGTTACAGAGCGGACACGAAACTGACTGACGTACTGACGGAACCGTGCAAACTTTATGTCCCCGACCGGTATGACCGGTAGGAGACTAACACCCTGATTCCCATGGGATCGCCTAGAAATTGCTTCCTGTAAGTCTATCTATATTACCCATTATTTCCTCCTCTCCCTCGAACAATCCATACTGCAGCTTTCTTCCATCGATACTTTCTGCTCACTTCCCACTTTTACTTCCCTAAATATTTCTACTCTTCTAAGACAAGAAACAAACCAGCAACTAAACAGAGACGAAAGGATGCCCGAATAAATGACATACGAAGTTCTATGCGGCACCATCAATGAAAACGAAGGCAAGTGTTAAAACAAACGTAAACAGCAATTACGAGGGAGGGAAAAAAAATAAATTAAAAGTATGGATGAGTACACAAATGAGGGACGGATGGCCCTAATGGATGGTAAAAGCTACGTAAAAGTTACAAAAATAAATAATTCACTCCTTTATCAGGCATATGATCACCTAGGAATTTTATTCCGGCTAATGCTACACTACCGGTATTTCACTCCGCTAAGAACCCAACACAAAATACGGTAGCTTTAAAGGAGGATGAGAGGAGGAAAAAAAGCACAAGGAGACCATAAGTGTTACTAGGTAAGGTTTTGGAAAGTAGCCAGTGACCTACACTCTCAATTTTGCCGTAGTGCAATATCCTCATGACCTCTTACCCTTCATCCCTACTCACATGACCAACTAATAATTTATGGCAAAGTCCGTTCATTCTATATTCCACTCTGAAGTTTCTCCCAAGTAAGAATGGGATGAGGCAAAGTACTTTTCAATTTAACTCTTACTATCGCCAGTTCAGAAGAGATAGGCTATATGGGACTAAAGGAGATAGATACAGCCTTCACTAACCCATTCGCCACTAAGAGAACTCTCAAACTTAAGTGCTGTAGTTTAACAGCAGTAGCGAACAAAATATAAAAAATTACGTCCTTTGGCTGAAGGATTTAAAGCAATCATTGCCCTATTCTTCAGAGTATGAAGGAACAGTTCTAAGCCTTTGATGTGATTAGCTTACACGTTTGCAACGAGGAAGAGAAGCCAAACATGTTTCACTCTTAACACAGGTCTCAAGGTGATAAGATTATTATTATTTATTTATTTTTATTTTTTTTTTTTTTGGGGGGGGCGACACTGCCTACAAGTCTTAATATTATGACTGCCAGCCTTTCAATCTTATGCCTACATTGGTACTCACAATAGTGTGATACAGAACTTCCATGAACACCCATATCTTTTAGGCTGTACCGCATTCGTTGCTCCTCCACATACCTATCCTATGTGCATACTTACGAACATTCCTACACTCACATGAAATACCTACTGTACTTACATTGCCACAAAACACGCACACATTTGGGATTCCAGCAAGTCAGCAACTTTCTCTCTCTCTCTCTCTCTCTCTCTTTCTCTGCCATTGCCACTTGTACACATATGAAGCACACCCCGACGGCGCCACACCTCAACTGCAAACTGTTTCTAAACACAGAGTACGCGTGTGCAGACACACACTGTTATATGCATGCACCAGCACTTTAGCTCACGAACACACTCCACCGCTGACATTTCAGTCTCTTCTATAATTCAGAGTAATTGAGTATCTAACAGTCTATCTCCTCTACACATGCTTATCTGACATTCTATGTGGCCTACCTATTGATCACCTTATCAATTTATGTTATCCATTATTGTGCATGTCAATATATTCTTTAACAGTCATATCTGATTACGAGTTTATATTATCCACTCCTTCACCACGAGTGCATTCCCTTGCTGAATATAGCCTTACTGTGATAATAAATCGAACAGGAATTAATGAAGACTTTGGATTCCTTTTCAAAAATAGCTCTCCCATGCCGTAACAAAGTCGTCAATCGGTAACAAGAATGACAAAATAAGCGACAGTGCTGAACCTTACTTCATCCACATCACTAAACTTTTTAAAATCCTTATCTATTTTCATTTACATCTGACAGCATTATCTGCCTGTCAACAACCCTGCTATCAGGTCGTACAGGATACAATCATATATGCATCACCAGTGAATGCGCGAATGGATAAGCCTGCAATGGCCGTGGGTGGGAGTGGGAGGATGAGCAGGTATGAGTGGGCAGTAAAGGAAATAAGAGGGAACAAGACAGAGTATGGACGAGTGGGAAAGAAAGGAAGGAAGGATGAATGGGGAGGAGAGGGAGGAAGGATGAATGGGGAGGAGAGGGAGGAAGGATGAGTGGGGAGGAGAGGGAGGAAGGATGAGTGGGGAGGAAAGGGAGGAAGGATGAGTGGGGAGGAGGGGGAAGGACGAGTGAGGGGAGAGGGAAAAAAGACGAGTGGACAGGAGAAGAACGGAAGTTGGGTGGGAGGGTGGGGATGAAAGTAGGCGAGTATTTGGGAGAGGCGGTAGGGCGACGATGCGATGGTGTGAGAGTGGGTGGGAGGGTGACAGTATGAGGGCAGGTGGGAGGGAGTGACATACATGGGGTAGCGTTAGAGTGGCGGGAGGGGGACGAGTGCGACTGTACGTAGGAGACATGCTGAATGGATGCAAGGGTGTAATATTGGGTTGGATGGGTTAGCGTGAAGATGTGACAAAGGATGAGAGGATGAAAGCATGAGGGTAGGTGGGAAAAGGTGGCGATGGGTGACAGCGTGTGCCTGTGTGTGTGAGTGAACAGTAGCTGACATGGTGGAGGTATGAGAGCAGATGGTCGGGGATGGCAATGGTAGGGTGAGCAAGTGAGTATGGGGGAAAGAGAGACTGGGTGGGTGGTAAGGGGGAGACAGAGGGTGGGTACGAGGGGAGAGGCTGTGGATAGGTGGGTGGGATATGGTCTGATTTGGGTGGGTAAGCTTTAATATGTTGGGGCAGGACGACATTTCTCGTGGTGAAAAAGGTGGAGGGGAGTTAAAAGCAAATGGACGTGGGTGTGTGGGGTGGGGATAGGTTATGAATAGATGGGTGACACTGATAAGAGGGTTACTGAATTATTAATAAAAGCTGTGTGTGTGTGTGTGTGTGTGTGTGTGTGTGTGTGTGTGTGTGTGTGTGTGTGTGTGTGTGTGTGTAATGGAGAGAGAGATATTGGGAAATGTGCGAAAGGGGTGCAATGGGAGAGATGAAATGACTGGTGGTTATGTGGGAGAAGAGAATGGTCAGGTTGGAAGGGAGAGGAGTAACGTCAGGTGGGAAGGGAGAGGGGAAAGTTAGATGGGAGGGGAGGAGAGGAACGTTAGGTGGCAAGGGTGAAGGGGAAGGTCTGCCGGGAGAGGAGGAATGGAAGGCTAGTTGGGGGAAGGTCTGCCGGGAGAGGAGGAATGGAAGGCTAGTTGGGGGAAGGGGGAGACGAGGAAGATACGTAGGTGAAGCCAAACAGGCGCCAGACAGCCACCAGACACGTCACACCTTCCAACACAATCACAGCCTTCATTATAAATCACACCAACCGCCAACTAATCCAATCAGCACCTCACAATATAAAACAATTACATTAAACTGCCTTCACCTCAACAGCTAGCCAATCCAATCAAAACGTCACAATACATGATTATTTTAAACTGCCTCAACCTCATCTACATCAGTCCTCATTACTAATGCCCTCAAGACCAAGATAATCCAAATAACGTCAAAACATACAATGATCTCATTAAACTGCCTCAACCTCCTCATCCAGAACAATCATCCATGCAGCTGTTTGGATCAATAAGACGTTAGTCTTCAGTAGTAATCAACACCTAGCCAATCCAACATAACTACATTGCAACCCACATATTCAAACTCATCTAAACCATTATCCTCAGGGCAGTGTGGATCACCAGCCCTGCCGCTCTTCTGCTGCTGAGTACAGTTGGCATAATTATACTCTTTTTACACTGAAGGCCTACAATTGTCATTGCCCATCATGAATGCCGAGTTGTAAGAATATGTTAGCACTAGAATATGATGCATGTCACGTAGAAATGCTATGGAAAGGACGTTGAGCTGCTGTTGTGTATTTTTCTGCCACTGAGCAACGTGAAATATGCTGCAAAAGGAGGAAAATCAGGGTCAAGTTAGGGGAACAGTATATAGTTCATTTACAGTCCTGAAACCATGTCAACACCTTATAAGATCTAGCTACGCCGTCTTTCATTATTTGTCTTTGCATTAATGCTGTGAACTGTTCAAATCGAAGAAATATACAGTACATACATAAGGACACACCCAAGCTTTACTGCATGAGCACACACAAAGACACATACAAACATTACTTCCTAAGGTATGCACTGCAACTTCCACCATCAATTAGACAATTCTCAGGTGCGTTATGACTCACTCTCAGCTGTATCAAATACTCTGGCGCTGGCTGGAATAGACTATTGGACTACTGGCATTATTCAAGCATGAGAGGGCTAACGTTGACAGTATCAACTAACAGGCTCCCACTGCTCACTCTCGCCTTCATAAATCGTCTGGCATAAGCTGAAATAGAATATTAAGAGGTGCTCCGACCTTGAGAGAGTTAATGATCAAATGAGCTGGCAGTTTCCTTCATAAATAACGAAAGCAAGACATGTTAATCACATAATTATTGACCACGATTGCACAGTTGTTGCTAATAAGTTTTATAAACATCCGAATTACAAAAATAACTAAGAGAGGTTCCGACGCGCTTGATTATTTCCGATTAATTTATCAATAGCTCATTTACGCTCTGAAACTAGCAAGTCTGTACAGGAACTACTGACCAGCGGGTTTCTGACAAGGAAAGCACGCAAGAGACATTCAACCTGACATCGATACGTAATACTCGAGTTTACAAGTGCAAGTTCCAATTTTAGTTCTAAATGCGAACCGACTAGGGTAATGAGACCCTACCTCTGGATGTCGTGGCCTTAAACCGGTATATCAAACGCGCAAAGACTACATGCATACACACATAAACCAGCTAACAACAGCAGCCCAACAATTCTCCTGTAAAAATAACGAACAGATTCCATTCGTTTGATATTATTCATCAGAATAACGAGACTGCCTATAAGTTAGTCTACCTAAATGACGTGAAAGAATTATGGACAACACAAAACTATATCAGATGCGTCCACAAAACTATACACTCACACATGTCAGATGCGAACACGAGTAGAAACGGAGTTTATATAGGCTACTACATAAATCAGATGTTCGTAAGATTACATACCAGTCCATAAGTACATATACATGGGCTACAACGTACACACTACGTCCATACAAATAAAAAATGCACAGAACTACATACACATACAAATACATAAATCAAACCAGCACACAATAGCACTCAGTAACCCACCCAGCCATCAACACGCGTCCCAATAAATCCATCAAACCCACACACGCCCGCTGAGAAGATCCATAAAATCCGGGTGCCGGGGTTTCACGGTAAAGGTCATGTCGGTGGGAATGACCTTTTCGCCACCGGATACCGGTTTCGTGTAATAATTCAATCCTCCCTCCCGTCTTTCATTTCTTAACAATTTACTTTCAAAACATTTTTTTTTTTAATACCTTACAATACTTTGAGTTAGCAGCTTCATTCCTTCAAGTCTATACGTATTTTTTATTTTATTCTTGTTGCCATCAGATGACCTGACTGAACTTTGGATCACTAGCTAGCTAAGGGGTTATTGAAGGCTAATCACTAAATTCTCAGGTTAGGAAAGTCTCCCCTCAGTTGAACAAAGTCGTCTGATGGCAGCATGATAAACGAAAATTAAATTCTTGGCCTTGAGAACTACCTAGGACTTGGACCCCCAAAAGCTGTTTCAGCTGAACTGAGCTTTGACTACGACTGACAATATCTGGATCAGTATGTTTTGACCTACCGGTTGTTGCTTACTCAGGGACCGTATGAAGCAAGCGCTTTTCTTGCAGTAGAGTTACTATTACTAAACAGTGCTTTACGTGGAAGGAATTCTGCTACTGAAGGCAAGTATGAACACAGAATCTGGATCTAAAGGTCGCACAGTTTTACACATTGTTACAACTTTTTCCTAAAAATACTAATTAGCACTAATAATAAAAAGAACTGCTTCTCGGTGTCACTTTATCCAGTACCACAACCGTACCGCCTACAGAAACTCGGAATCTACGTTACCCACCACATTTTATCCCATACAGGAAATACCGGTACATAGCGCAAAAAGTCCCATTCAGTCTAACTACGTGTCCTCTTTAATAATTTTTCTAAGACGCTGAAAAGTGCATATGATCACTCACAAATTATTTTATATACCAAAGTCTACTGCGTTATATTCAGGCGATTATGAGTCCAGTGATGAAACAGAGGCAGGAGAGACGAACGGACTTTAATATATGACCGAGCCACATGGTTCAAGATGTGTGGGTAGCAACGGCTCTGGTTAATTCTGCAACGTTCACATTTGCCGTCAGCATATCAACCTTTGGATAACACCAGTGTCAGCCACTAAAGGAGGAGGAGGAGGAGGAGGAGCAGGGAGGAGGAGGAGGAGGAGGAGAAGGGAGGAGGAGGAGGAGAGAGAGAGGCGGAAGGGGAAGAGGCAGGTCCTGTAAAGAATTATATATACATAATATTATATATAAAACAAACAACATATAAATACCGGTATTATATATAATATATACGGTATATAATACATATACCCTGTACTGTGTGTGTGTAATATATACTTATTCACCCAGAAGGAGATTTTCTGTAGGGATGAAAATACCCTAAAAATCTAACGAACGTGTAAGAGAAGAAGACAGACATGAGGATGGCTCTCCCTCACCCACCACATCCCCTTGGAAATTAATCCGCACGAAAAAAATAAAAACACCTTTATGTTAAGAATAAGGAGATACACAATCCAGTATACAAGTATAATCTCTAATAAACGATTCTAAAAAAAGAATGCAAACAATGGCATAATGCTCTCCTAATTACGGTAATCGATCACCTCAGTCGTCTGCAAGAACATCAACCTGGTGGAAGAGGGGGTGGAGCAAGACGGGGAGGCGTGCAAATCGGGGGAGATGACAGATTAGGGAAGATACGGGGGAAATGAGGGGGAAAAGCCAGAGGGGGAAGGAGACGAACCACAAGAGGAGGGAGGGAGAAGCAAGAGGAAGAGGGGATGGGGTTAACCTGAAACCTGGCGGGTGGTGGATGCAAAACATGCGGGGAGGAGACGAGGGGAGAGCATGAAAAACAAGGGAAGGAGGAGAGGAAAGCAACACTGACTGGGGTTGGGGGGGACGCAAGCCAGAGGTGAGCGAAATGAAGGGGGAAATTTATGACAGAAGATAATGAAAGAGAGAAAGAGAGAGAGAGAGAGAGAGAGAGAGAGAGAGAGAGAGAGAGAGAGAGAGAGAGAGATTCTAGAAGCTGCTGAACTAGTTTTGGCCGGTATTACGGGGAGGAAAGCAGGGGGAGGAGGGGGGAAGTGGAAACACGAGAAAATGGAGGGAAATCGAAGAGGAAACACATCCAAATGTAGGGAGGTGGAAGAAGACATTCAGGAAAACGGAAGGAGGTGGAAGAAGAATCCCAAGAAGATGAAGGGATGTGCAAGAGGACAAGAAATGGAGGGAGGTGGAAGAGGACAAAGAAATGGAGGGATGTGGAACAGGACAAGAAAATGGAGGGAGGTGGAATAGGAAACCCAAGAATATGGAGGGATTTGGAGGAGGAAACAAGGATATGGGAGAGGTGAAAAAGAAGAGATCTATTGTGAGAACGGAGGGTGAAACTGGTTAAAACTGTGTGTTCTCTATCTTGAAAGTTAACAACAGATTAAAACTATGATGCTGGTCATGAAGACGTGCTTTGGAGAGGATGTAGAGTTGCATTACTGACCTGGGCTGCCTCTAAGCTCCGTGAAAAAGACTGCAAAAGGATGAAAATCCAGACATTCTCAGGTGAAAGATCAATAACACTGTGGGGTTGGACTTTCTGCTGTTGCGTAAAGTGCAGTGCCGCGATGAGAATGGCGGTAAAGCTCATTCCAGACACATTACACTTCACAAGAATGGGGACTGGGAGGAGCAGAAAGAAGAGGACCATGAGGTAGAAAGGAGATGGGCTAAGAAAGGATGAGAGGGTGGGAAGAAGAGATGGGAGGCGGAGGGGAGGGGATGAGATGAAAGATGTGAGAAGAGTAAAAAAGATGCAAGGAAAAGAGTGAGGGTACGGGTGGAGAAACTGAGAAAGGAAGAGAGAGGGTCATGCAGGAACTAACCATTTCACCAAGATGACATGTAAGTAGTTTATTCATGCTATTACCAAACTTTTATTCCGTACAGGAGAGCCCCAAGAGGTAAGAGGAGGAATGGAAGCTGTATGTCACCTTTTTAGTTTGGAAAGTATATTCTACGAAAAAAAAAAAAAAAAATCCACACTGAGCAATGTTAAAACGAAAAATGCAACCTCAGGCTGAAAAATGTTGATGTGGACAGAATAATGGAGGAAAAAGGAGAATATGGATGAGGACACAAGTATAGGAGGAAACGAGTAAACACGCTGAAATATGAGTAAATATAAGTAAAAGAGGAGGAACAGGCTGGCGACAATAGGACAAAGGAAAAAAAAAAATTAATGAGAAATCCTTCAACACACCGTCTTGCAAACACAATGTCAGTTACTTAACCACTACCTCTCTCACTACTTAACCAAAGTATTTCAATCTATATTCTACCACTGCATTCCCAATTACCCTATTTCTTTGCCACTGCAGTACTGTGCCATTTTTCTTTTTTTCCCGCGTCGCTGTACTATCCGGTCTACCTTCCAACAGCGCCACACAACCGGGCTATAAAAAAAACACGCTCATCTCGACCCTGAACCATAAATAGTTTGGTTCAGTTAACTTATTTCAAGTACAAAGACTACGACCACCTTTGTAAATTAACCCCTTCAGCCACAGGACGTCATTTTAATTGTATTTCTGCTATCTTGGGAAGACCTTATCTTACATCGGAATTACCTCTCGTACTGTAGGGGTTACGGTAAGCTGTCTGACCCCTCAAGTTAGAAAGTCTCCCCTAAACTGAGTAAAATCGTCTAGAAATACCAGTAAAACAAGTTACGGCACAGGGCTGAAAGGGTTGAGGAAACCCACACACAGTACAAAATTAAGTCCAAACCTAATGGAAATGTAGACGGTGTAATAGTGAAAAATCCAAGCTATTTCCACTCTCGCTTGGCCTAAACTTGCTCTCTCTGAAATGCTTGGTTGTAACAACAGATCAACATAAGAACACACTGCTAGTCATGAAGATGTAACGATGCTGAGACGCAGTTTCATCTTGTTCTTAAAACGAGCTACCGGTACACACAATAAAATGCAAGAGGATGAAAATCTAGGCCACGTCAAGGTGAAAATTATAGTAACCACTACCCCAGCTATGGCGGTTAAGGTGACTACTGATGATGGCACTCACCCAAAAATGAATGGAGAGAGAGAGAGAGAGAGAGAGAGAGAGAGAGAGAGAGAGAGAGAGAGAGAGAGAGAGAGAGAGAGAGAGAGAGAGAGACAGACAGACAGACAGTTATCGAAACTGGCTTTTAGGTGACTACTGATGATGGCACTCACCCAAAAATGAAGAGAGAGAGAGAGAGAGAGAGAGAGAGAGAGAGAGAGAGTTATCGAAACTGGCTTACGGGTATGCTAAATGATAATGGGTTTAAGTTGCTTTGGAGATTTAGCAGCGCATCTTCCTCAGCAAAATTCCATAAGATATATTTTATCACGTACAGTCGTTAAAAAAAAAAAAAAAAAAAAAAATCTGTGCACACTTCGTGCGAAACAATGACACCCCCTACGACAATGGTTTCTCTAAAACACCCGATATTTCTCCCCAGCGTTAATTAATTTGTTTTAATGAGGATGCCAAGATACCGTGTGCTTGACATTTCCTATTCAGTCCTGTTATCATACCTGCTTTATGGTCAGATGATAAATGCATTACCTCTGAATATTACGAGCTATATACTGATCATTTAGGATATCAGACGCCTCGTGCACCATACTTTTTTGATCGACTATGTTACCGAGACAAGCTACCGTATATACAGGAAATATACAAATTACATAAGAGAGCATGTTACAACAGGTCTATGCATAATAAATCCCTAAGGAAGTCACTACCAAATCTGTCACCTAGGATACGCAGCACCATGAACTGGAGAACTACACCAAAGTCATCAATATAAGAACTATACTGAACGAACGCTGACGACCACAAATACTGGCGCTTGGATAAAATATTGTGAAACAATAGGAACACATGGGGGCCACATGCCTACAACCGAACGAAAAAAAAAAAAAAATCAATTCTAGGTCAGCTGCCCTTCACTGCGGGAACCTCTCGAATTGCACAGGGAATACGCTCGTTGGCCTGGGTTCAGATACTTTTTAACACCCTTCTCCACTACATCTTAATATCATCTTGCATGTTACTGAAACATTACCGCACGCCAATAAAAGGATATAACATCTTAGTGTGCAGTATGAAAAATAAATCACTAAGGAAAAAGTGCTGCGAGGTCTTCAACACCAACGAGAATATGACTAAGACTTGCAGGGTCAGTGCTGGGCATGTGGTAATCAACCTGGCCAGTATCACGGTATTTTATGGGCCCAGGATACTGGTAATGCAAGACAAACACACATTTATTCACGCCGATTTACATCACCAGATTACACATGCTACAACAAGGGTAGGCAAATTACTATGGGCGACGAGTCATCTTTATACTGTACAGGCAGTACTGAGTATCAGGCCAACGCACAACTTACCTAATTCACACACACACACACACACACACACACACACACACACACACCGCTCGCTGGTGCAGTGGTAACGCTCTCGCTTGCCAACTGGTGGACGGGAGTTCGCGCCTCGCTCAGGTTGCGAAAAAGTTTCACTGACGAAGTGGGTGGTTACTGTCCCCCTTGAGCAAGGGGACGGGTGTGTGCGTGTGTGGAGGTCACAGCCTTGCCCTTAGATCGGACTATATGAGCTCCCAGCTCCCTTCCGGGAGGGTAAAAGCTGACGATCACGACCATCAAGTGATCCTGACCGAACCGGTGAATTACAAACTTTATATATAAAGGGTGGCCCGCAGCGCTCCAGTATAAACTCACCTGGCGGTATCATGTGTGTTTCGAGGACGGCCCAGTTTATTGGTGCGGGCAGGGAGGTGGCAGATGGAGAAGGATGTGAATAAATAACGTAGGAGGAACTTTGGAAATGCTGACTGAGCTGTTCCCGCTAAACAGAAGAAATCGCACGGTGGAGTGGAAGAAAAGCGTCATATATGGGCCACTCTGTGTACACACACACACACACACACACACACACACACACACACTCACACACACTCACACACACACTCACACACACACATATATATATATATATATATATATATATATATATATATATATATATATATATATATATATTGTATATGACTAATCTCATACAGGTTGAGGGCATGTTGTTGGCTTCTGTGTGACGAGGGGTGTCATGCCAGGGAAGGCGCAGCTACGATGAAATACCATATACAAAACTGTCAGATGCAGTACGGCCGTTTTAAAAATAATCTGCCGGGTAGCTACTGGGTACACCACCCACTTCTGCTCCCATACATCTGAAGAACATGAGAAAGAATAAAACTACCATCTTTCACGGCAATTTCCGTCCCTTGAATATTGGCGTAAGACACGTTGGCAAGGATGATAGGCCTTGCAACTCACCTCGCCATCAAACATTATCAACAGTCCCGGTCCTGTTTACCCACGCTTTACCAGCAGGTTATAAAAAGCTGAACCCGTTCCCCATCTCATAATCCATGTGTCTGATGGCATGGGTTATTGCGTAGGTGCCTTGAAACTAGTTCTGTATCACAAATGACACTCTGCATGAATATATTTAGGGACAGGCGCCCCTCTGGAATTTAGGTCAGGCTTGGCGCAGAGACAATAATCTCTACAAAAAACAAAGCTCGCATTGTTCCGATAGTTCCTTGTTGTGATACGGTATGGAAGTAAACAGTTGGAGATAAATCGTAAATGGGTGTTTAAGAGCAGCTGCCTTTCAAATATACTTAGCCAGCAATGAAAATACTGTAAAAAAAACTTCAACCAGGAACGTATTTTTCATCAACTTTTTTGCCACTCCCTGACGATTTAATTATTAGGCACACGGTAGACTTTTCAAACTGGAGGAGTTAGCTACACTCTTCATCTATCTCTTCACAAAATGAAATAGTCAGGTGTTACCCTAATTAAAATGGATGTGTTATAAGTGAGGCTATGCTTTAGAATAAATAAAACAACGAAATGGTACCGCGATTTATCCAACATCTGACGCTCCCTCCACTTGTTCGTATTACATTTACCCACATTATTTTATTATCTTACTCCCTATTCTTCCTCTGAATGCAGCGGCTTCATAAGCAGTGAAACAAGGACGCTGCAAAATAATGACAAATGCAAACTATCTTAAATCAATCTATCTATCTATTGCCAGACGCCTTAGTCCCGTAAGCAGGGACCACAACAAATCACCTCCATGTCGCGCTGTCCCCCGCCATTTCATTGCCATGCTCCCAACTCACACACCCCGCTCTCATATACCTCTCCACTCCATCCCTCCACCTCATCCATGGCCTCCCTCTCCCTCTTTCCCCCTCCACCTCAATCACACTCTCCTCGTCAGTCTCTCGCTCTCCATCCTCTCCACATGCTCAAACTACCTCTGTGTTTCTCCTAACGCTTCCTATCACACCCACACCCCAACGCTCCTTCAATTTCTCATTTGTCAGTCTGTCTCACCATGAGACTCCACGCGCTCCTCTCAAATAACTCGTTTCCACTGCTCTCACTCTTGACTTTTGTCCTTCCAACAACGTCCAAGCTTCACTTCCATACGTTAGAGTTGGTATCACAATACTGTCATGCAGTATACCTTTTTCATTTCCATGCTCACTTCTTCCCTGTTTCTTATCACTGCTTTCAAGAAACCAGCAACCTTTCTTCCTTGTTGCACCTTTCAAGCACTTCATCCTCCAACTTTCCATCCTTATTCACCACATTACCCATGTTCTTAAACGCACTCACATTTTCCATTTCATCATCCAACCCCACTGTACATTCAATGACTTCATTTCTCTCGAAGACCATAACTTCACTCTTCCATACATTCACCTTTAGATTCCGTTTCTTGCACTCTCTCCGAAACTCATCCACCAAGCCTTGCAGCTCCCCTTCGTCTTAACAACACAGTATCATCTGCAAACAACAGTGCATGGAGTTTCCAAACACTGCCCTCTCTCATTAGGGCTGCTCCAACATCCACTGCCTTAACTTGTATCTCTTTTATAACTCCATCCATATACAGAATGAACAACCATGGAGACATGACACATCCCTGTTTCAATCCAACCTTCAAATAGAAAAATTCACTCAGTTCACTGCCCACGCACACTGCAGCCTCAGCATCCTCATATACACTCTTCATGGCATTCAACAACTTCCCATTTACTTTATATATTCTTAATACTTTCCACAATCCTTGTCTATCCACCCTGTCATAAGCTTCCTCCAAATCCATGAAGGCCGTATACAACGTCTTTCCTTTCTCCAGAAACTTTTCCACTAAGGACCTAAGAATGAATATCTCTGATCTCCACAACCTCTTCCCTTCCTAAAGCCGCCCTGTTCTTCTCCAACTAATTCCTCTGTTATTTCCCTAACTCTGTCAATAAGTATCTTACCATATACTTTTCCTATTACACTTAGAAGACAAATACCCCTATGATTACCACACAAATCTTCTTCCCTTTTTCCTTTGTACAGGGGAATAATTATACCTGACTTCCTATCCTCCGGGACTCTAGCTTCCTCCCAGGCCAATCTGCACATCTTCCTCATCCATTCTACTACCATCTCTCCATCATACTTCAGCATTTCACCACACTCTCCATCAATTCCTGGGGCTTTCCCCATTTTAACTTTTTTCATTGCTTCCACAACTTCCATCCTACTGATTTCTTCCTCTCTTCTCACATCCCTCCTCTTCCTAGCCATTCCCCAGCCACTTATTCTCGCATGACTTTCATTCCCTGTGTTCAACAATTCCTTAAAAATGTTCTCTCCACACGCTCACATTTTCTCCCTTCTCCACTAGCAATCTACTATTTTTATCTTTCACTCCCCGACTAACTTCTTTAACACCCTGTCTAACTCTCTTTACCTCTTTCCAGAATAGTTTCTTACATTCCCTCCATTTTACACTCAAATTCCAAGTTCCTCATCCATTCTCTTCTGACTCTCTCTTACTAATCTTTTCACCTCTCACTTCCTCTTTACATATAACTCTCTCTTCCGTCTCTCAACTTCTTCCACGCCCCTATTTCTCATCCATTCATTGTATGCTTTCTTCTTTTGTGCCACAGCCTGTCTCACCTCTTCAGTCCACCACGCTGTTCCTTGCACCCCCGTCCGTCTTCTCTCACTACATGCTTCCTTCTTTTCTGCCATAGCCTGTCTCACCTCTTCATTCCACCATGCTGTTCTTTGCACCTCCTTTCGTCTTCCCTTCACCCCACACACCGCCTCACATGGTGCACAGATTTCTTTTGTGAATATCTTGCACACGCCTTCCATGTCCCCTATATGCTCCATATCATATTCATCCAATCGCTCCTCCACTCCTTTTATATTCTGCCTTTTTTCCCATCCTCTTGTAACCTTTCTACCCTCCTTGTATGAACTACTTCCTCCTGTCCCCTTCTTCTATTCCTCCATTTCACTTGAACCATGACTTTCACCACCACCCAGTGGTGGTCGGAAAGTCCACTCCCCCAACCTCTATATGCTCTTGTATCTCTTACACACATACTCATTCAATCATACACATAATCACTGCTTTCCATTCATTCAGTTCTCCTCACTTGCCACGTATACCTGTGGATCATTTTGTGCCTGAAGAGGGTGTTGGCTATCATCAACCCCCTCCAGACACAAATGTCCACTAAAGCACTGCCATTCTCATCCAGTTCTGCAGGCACACCCCACTCAACAACTACTCCATCCACCTTCACATTCCCTACCTTTCCGTTCATATCTCCAATCAAACACACACTCTCATTCCTTTCAAACTTTTCCATGCATGCTTCTATATTTGTCCAGAACTCTTCTTTCACTCTGCTTGCATGATCTTGCACTGGCACATACAGTACACAAAATCGCCCACATACCACATTTGAAGTCCAACTTTCAATCTTACCCACACAATCCTTGGACCAACTGATTCACACTCTCGAGTCTCCTGCCACCTCTTGCACACAAAAAGACGCACTCCTCCTTTTGCTCTCTCATTCTCACCCACTCCCGCACATATACCCCATCCACAGTCCCATTCTCTCACACTCTCACCTCTCCATTTAGTTTCAGTTAATCCACATACATCCACTTCTGCACCCTCAAGCACCTGGACAATCTCTCTCTTTCACCTCATTATTTGCACCCCTTACACTCCACGCTGCAATCCGTACCATGTCCTTTGTTCGGTCCTTAGTTGTCACCTGTTGTCAGTCCTGGTCCGAGGCTTCTTGTCTGTATTTTTAGTTAGCTGTTTTCCGGAAAAGGTCACTAACCCTCCGCATACCCACTTGTTGTCACGTAGGGAACACGTGTTGGTTACTTACAACGTTACCACCCAGCGGTGTCAATGATTTCCTGGTTTACAGGAAATCATTTGGCTTGCCACTCAATGCAGAGATACCTTAAGAACAGACTACCGCTACACTAAGTGGGTGGATGATGGGCGCCCCCACCTACCATAAAACTACCTTACATAATACTGAAAATACATTTATTAACTATATTTGTTGCATACAGGACCGTATTCTCATTGGTTGAGGAGATATTTTAACTCTTTTTTAGCTATTTGTTTTGCCTTTTTTTTTTTTTTTTTTTTATTAATGCATACTATTTGATTTTAAACTGATGTATTATGCAAAAGACTTATTAAAGGATATTTTACAAAACAAATCCGTAAGAAGTGTTACGAAAACCAATGAGAAATGGACATAATCCTTAAAAAAAAAAAAAAAAAAAAAAAAAAAAAAAAAAAAAACTATGCCAATGAGAATACGATACAATCTCAGAAAAAGACAAAACTGAGACAGCGTGAATACGGTACACACTCTTACGAAAAAGAAAGGAAAACAACAAAAAAGCCACTTTTGGGGAGGTTCAGTGGCTATGGCCCTGCCTGGTCCACCATACGGCTTTAGTCTGGCAGGCACCTTTAACCTTCCTCCCTCCCCTCCATCTCTCAATCTCCTCACACCTAACCCCCCCCTCTCTCTCTCTCTCTCACCTTCTGCTTCCCCTAGGCACCTTTAAGTTTTCTTTCCCCTTCCCTACCATCTCTCCCTTCTTTTCTTCCTCCTCTTTGCACCTTTAACCTTCTTTCCTCCCTCCCTACCCACTCTCAATATCCTCACACCTACCATCTCTATTCTCTCCCAGGTCTCCACTCTCTCTCTCTCTCTCTCTCTCTCTCTCTCACATCGTGTTGCTTCTCACCCACCTTACAATATATCTACCTCCTTTTATCTGTACTGCCACCGCCCCCCCCCCCCTTAATTCATACTCGTATTTATTTAGACAATACCATTTTTCATTCCTGCCTATTTTCTTCTTCCTTTTTTTTTAAACTCAAAGTCCTTATTCTTCTCCCACCCTGTCCTCTTCACTCGGCCTATGTGTTTTCTTTCACACTACCCTACTTCTCAATCTCCTGTTTTCTCATGCTACCACCTCTCTGAAGCCCTACGTTGCCATCCACCTTTATATTGTTCCCCACGCATGAACAGTGTCATCCTTCTCTTGCTGCTCCCCATTCGTGTCCTCCACCTCCCTCTACCCTCACACTGCCCTCCATCTTCTTGTCAAAATTTTTACTCCTCTATCACACCATCATTCTCAATATCACCTGTCTTCTCTTTTGATTCTCTTCCATCTCTCTTTTAAGTATTGAAATTCTAACTCTTTAGATCTCCCGTCTTCTCCTGTCCACTTCTTCCGACTGTCACCTAGCCTTCTCATAGTAACCACCTTCAAAACCCGTCTCTCAAGCTCCAACACCCTCCCAAATTTAAGTCTCAATTGACCTCTACATTCTCTTTCAACAGTAACTATCCGTCTCCCTATCAATCTCTCGTCTCCAAAGACCTGCACTTTCTCCTTCCATAGCTCCTACTCTTCTCCCAACCCCTATCTTTCGTCTCCAATGACCTGTCTACCTTCTCCTTCCACAGTCCCTGTTCTACTCCCTAGTCCTATCTTTCGTCTCCAATGACCTCTACTTTCTGCTTCCACAATCTCAGCACCTCTTCCTACACCTATCTCTCGTCCCTAATGACCTCTCTACTTTGTCCGTCCATTGTTCCTACTCTTTTCTCTGCCCCCTATCGCTCATCTCCAATGAAACCTTCATAAAAAAAAAAAAATCTCCATAATCTCTCGTCTTAAATGACCTCTTACTACTTCTAGTCTCTTCTTCCTATTTTTCCACTCCCCTATTCTTCAAGTTCTTCTACCTCGTTCATCTCTTCCATCCATCTCGAGGCCTATGACCTTAACCCTTACCTTTACCAATCGTCCCTTCCAATCTTCACTAATTCATCATCTATGGATTCCTTCCTCCCTCTCCCAACCTCCTCTATTTCTCTACTCGATTCTCCCTCCCTCCTTCTCCCCCCCCCCTCTCTCTCTCTCACACACACACCACTTTTCTCCACTCCCTCCCACCACATTTTTCTTCCCACTCTCTTCCACCACCCTCTCCAACTTCCCTCTCACGGTCTCGCCATACACTTCTCTCCAGTCTTCCTCTCATCACATACGTCTCTCCGGTCTCCCTCTCATAACATACTTTCCAGTTTCCCTCTTATCACATATTTCTCTCCAGCCTCCCTCTCATCACACACTTCTCTCAAACCTCCTTCTCACCAGTCTCCCTCTCATCACACAAATCTCTTCAACCTCCCTCTCACCACTCTCTCCTCTCCAGTCTCCCTCTCACTCCACTCTTATCTCCGCTTTGCTCCCTTTCAGTTGCCACTCTTCCCAGACACTCCAAACCCTGACCTTTCTCTCCACTTCAACCCTCTCGCCTAAACAAAACATGGGTTGACTGAAAATACACTGAAAACAGGAGGTACAGAAAACATTTTTTCCCATAAGTCTCTCATAACTGGGAGGTTAAATAATGGTACCTACATATTCAAAGCTTCTTAACCCCTTCAATTTGATTATTACCTCCAGACTATTTTACTCAGGAGAGAACCCTAGTAGCGACGAAACTAATGAAGGCTATACAGTACCTATCCACTCGTTTCCAAATCTCCCAAGCTGAATAAAACCGTGAGATGGTAGCAGTGGAATATAAACTACGACACAGGAGTGAAGTTAACACTATCTCTTTACTTCTGCTCCGTAACAATATTCACTTATGGTAGCTTTTACGGTTTCCTTCCCCTTTCTCAACTACGTTATTTCATTATCATTTTTCTACTCCCTCCCACCTACCAGAACAAATTATCTCCAGTGTGCTCCCTTATCACTACTCTTTCCACCTTCTTCCTTACCCGAATACCGTATCTATTCAGTCTCGCCTTCTTTCCAATCTCCCTCTCACCAGACTCTTTTTTACACTTTGCTCCCTCCGTTTCTCTACCTCAATCGTCTCCACTCTCCATCGGCTCCACTCTTCCTCGCTTTGTTCCTCTACCTCTCTCTCTCCAATCCCCCACACACCCCACTTCTCCACCTGACGCTCTACTACTCCACTCTCTCCCCCTGCTCTTCGCCACTTTGCTCCCTTCGTGTCTTTACCCTATTTTCTCTCGTCTCCTTGCCCAACTTCTCTCCACTCTGCCTCACCAGTCAATTATCTCTTCATTTCTCTACCTCTTTCTCTTCAGTCTCCCTCCCTGCCCACTTTTCTTCTCCACTTTGTTCCCTCTCAGCTGCCATTCGTCCCTGTCCCTTCAAATCTTGACCTTTTTTCCCTAACCTACACAAAACAGTGTTGACAAAGCTCAACGAAAACAAGAAGCCACAGAAAACATATCTGCACATAGCTCATAATTGGGCAGAATGACATCTACCAACGTATTCAGAGTTCCTTAATCCCTTCCCCTTTTACGGGGGTATTCTGAAGGAGATTTTTTGTAATCACAAGGTTGAAAAATTTATCGATTAACCATTGGAATCCTCAAATTTTCTTCATCTGAGTAAAATACTCTGCATTTGGCCTGCGTCCACGCAGCGAAGAATTTAATGGTGGGGAAAAAAAAAAAATGGAAATGATTGCAAGAACCCTCCCCCTTGGTACTGGGCAAGCCCATTGCCCAACAACTGAGTCTGCAAACAGCTTCGTACTTCATGCGGCACAGGGAGAATTTTTACCTGCGATTCGGTTCCCTCTCTTACTTAATACACCAGTAATTATACAACATTCCCATCCCTTGTGAGAAATGAGAATTATTGGTTTAGAATGGCTAATACCGTATCACGAAGATAAGCTCTGAGCCAAAGTAATTACACAACATTAGTAAAATACCTTCAATTCCAGGAGAAAATAAAAACGGGTGATGTGTACTGTTCACGCCCAACCTGTCACCAATTTCCTGCAGGGTTGGACTTGGACCGTGCTATTGACCCTACTTGAGGCGCTTACACAACCCAGCCAAGGTACGATGGCAGTCGAGCTGTAGAAGGGCCCGCACTGCGCCAGTTTACCCCCTCACAAGCCAACACCGCATCGTGCACTCTTAAACACCATCATCACAGCCCCCAACCCCCCTCGAGGTCACAGGGCATTACGGGTCACGCTACTAGGGCATCACACCATACCGTGGGGGTTATAGTTTTTATATACTAACTTGGCCCGATTTCCGTCCTTTTGCATGTTCCTCACTGGCTCTAAACCTTTTTCATGGTACTTCTTCGTGGCTAACATTATATTTTAGTGTTACTCTATTACTACAAATCAACTCTTAGGATAGTGAAAAGGCTAGTCTAGCTAGTTAAAGTTATAACAGCATAGTATGCTAATACTGTTCATAATCTGCAATAATGCAGCTGATACACTTAGCATATTTCCGTCATGTTAACGTCAGATTTTGTAGAACAGAGAAATCCTAGCCCTCTATTTGCATCAACCCATTCTGCTATCGATACACCTTGGAATTATATTTGGCCCAACGCCGGGTGATTGTCATGTTGAATCCTAGTACTGAGAGAGTTAAACAGCGTCACGACACTAAACAACCCCCTCCCCCTACCAAGGTCACCAAGGTATTATAGGTCACGCTACCACGGCATCGCACCACACGAAGTTGAACTGCATGTCCAGTACCGTACCATCCTAAGAACATTTATTACTGTACCATCACAGTCTATCAACGCAAATACTGGAAGGCGCATATCCTACAGCGATGAGAGTTAATTTTAACATTGTATAGTGACTCCTACCACTGCAACAAATTCTTCTCCAATTACAAATCTGCCGAAATCATTAAAAAAAAAAAAAAAAAAAAAAAAAATAAAAAAAAAAAAGAAAGACTGGTTCATAAAAACCAAGTTGTAAATCAATACCCCGATTGTCGGGCAACGATACAAATAGGTCTAACGCCTACTACTGTTACCAGAATCTCTCATTAATAAATACTTCAAGTCTGCAACACTAAGATTAACTGCACACGGCTAATAGG
The DNA here is from genome assembly GCF_032717465.1 of Coenobita brevimanus. Taxonomy (NCBI): domain Eukaryota; kingdom Metazoa; phylum Arthropoda; class Malacostraca; order Decapoda; family Coenobitidae; genus Coenobita; species Coenobita brevimanus. Next base: position 55,027,305 of record NC_136959.1, on the reverse strand, counting down.
CCAATAATCAACCACCACCACCATATCGTCCAAAACACCAAAGGTCCCAGTTACCACCGTAAGACGTACCAAGACAACCTTTATCAGTATCCCCTCGTATGTCATGTTGGTATTCGGCAACCATAGTTAACGACTCACTTCCTCGTGGACATGGCGCGACGGGCATAGTAACAACAAGGAAGAGGAAGAAATGGAGTAATATGGGACACCAGGTGGATGGACACGAGAAAGACGAGACGTGAGGAGGGCTGGACATGAAAAGGACAAGAAGCAGAGCAGAAAGGAAGGGATAAATCACGTAAAAAATGATGAGGATCGTGAGGGGAAGGGACAGGAGTAATGATAAGGAGAGGATCGTGGAAAGCGCAAGAATGGAAAAGGAAATTATACGGAAACAAAGAATGACAAAATCAGGGAATATAACAGAAACGAGGGGAGAACAAAGTGGTAAACTATGGAAAGTAGAGAACATAATGGGAAGAATAACACGAAAACAAAAATAAAAAAAATTGTGCATACTGTAAGTGTGAATATGAAAATTTCCATTACTAAAAACTGTGTATGCGTGCAAATATGAAAATCTCCATTACCAAAAAAATAAGGGCAAAGCTAGTAAGACAGCAGGAAAAGAAAATACTTAACTTTTCATGTGCACTGTCAAACTTCGGTATTACATTCTGGCAAGAGAACCCTGCTAGTCAGAGGGGTAAAAAGAGTGCTGACTGGGACGGGGAGTGGGATGAAAGAGTAACGAACGAACAACATATTATACAAAGTAAAAGTAGAAAGTATTATTAAAAGTATTGGAACGAAAGAGGACAAACGAAAATTGGGAAGGATATGCTTTGAATATACGGAGAAATACTAAGGGAATGAAGAACTCAAGGAATAGAGAGGGGATTGATGGGAGTATGGGGGAGGGAGGAGAGAATACAGCAAGGGGAGAAGTGTATACTGTAAGTACTGAAAGCGAATATGGAAGAATATGGCAGTGACAGGAAGAGAAAAGGATGCAAGGAAAGAACAGTAGTGTGGTGGAGGAACAAAATGGGACACTGAAGCAGAGTATGAGGAGAAAAGAGGGTAAAGAAAAAAGATGGGAGTGACGACAAATGAAATGAAGAGAGTATGGGCGACAGGGTGAGAAAAGAGCAAGTGCATGGAAAGCAAAGGTTATGGGAGTCAGATGGCGAAACAGGAACAGCATGGCAGAAATTTTTTTTATAAAAGGAGCGGGTATGAGTAACGAAAACAAAAAGGGGGGGGGGGAAGAAAAGAGTATGAGTGATATAATGTGGTAAAATCATGGTACAGATGAGTTTGGAATTTAGGGGTGAGGGAGAGAAGACTAAGGGAATGAGAAAACAAAGAGATGAGGAAAGAATAACGAGAAAAGAATACTGTGGGAGTAATGGAGAATGGGAAGATTATGGGGGTGCAAAGATGGGTGAGAAAATGCGGGGAATGAAGATGAGTATGGGAGTGATGGACGGAGGGTGTGCGGAGGCCACAAAGGGGCCTGGGAGGGAGGCTCATGTAACCTGCCCTCTCTCAAGGTCATACAATGCCAATAGGCTACCTCTCCCGTCTCTCCTTCCTACCATCCTTGCCCTCATTTCTCCTCTCCATTTATGCATGTTTTCTTCCTTCCATTTTAATCCTTTACATCAGATTTTTTTACTCTCCATGGTTAATGGTTTAGTGCAAGGGTTCATACCCTTTCTAGCAATGAATCTGTAGATCTTGTATATGCAGTATCAGAACAAAACCAAAAATTATGCTGACCTAAGAGGTAAGGGACTGCATTGGGGGGCTGCTTGAAATCGAGCAGCATGGTAAGCCACCATTAGGTGACCAAGGCCGACGCATGCAGGCATGTTGGAGCCTTTAAAAACGAAAACGAACGAAAACAAGCTGATGAGAGAAATGCTAGAGTAATGAGGTCCACATTCTTGATATGGCAAAAACTAGATGAAACTGCACAAGGGGCAACTATGTGAGATTAAGTGGCGAGTTAAGTGAGGAATTCTCGGTCAATGTTTGTATGCACCAGTGTTCAGTGCCATGAACTGCTGTTCAGCTTTGCACTGGAAGCAGTATCGTGAAAGCTTGGACGCAGACTACCACTGGAGCAGCTATATGCTGCTGATTTACTCTTGGTTGCTGCAAGCAAGAAGGGGTCCAGTGAGAAGTTGGGATGGAAACAATGGGACTGAAACTTAACAGGAAGCAATGGGACAAAGTTAGTAGCTACTGGCAGAATAAGAGTCATGGTCAGCAGTTGTGACGGAAATAGCTAATGTTGTGGAACAAGGTGTGGGCACTGCAATATCTGTAAACGGAGTTAGTAGGAAACATATTCCGTGTACAACTTGAAGAGATGTCTCCAAAAAAGATGTGGTGTTACAAGCAGCCTGTACGATGTGAGAAGCTTCCAATGTGCAATTTATAGGGGTATCTGGATTCTATAATGTGAAAAATAAATAAAAACTGTCAGCTGGGGAGACACCACCAGGAATGTGTGAAGTTTTGTTACAGCAGCAGCAGCACAGAACAGACCCACAGCTAGAACATGAAGCTGAAGGAAAAAATTAAAGGAAAGGGGCTCTCCTTTCATGCCTAGGGTACTGTATGTCCTACTGTATCGTAGCAAGCCTGTAGAGAAGAAGGTACATGAAGACTGAAATGCACAAGAATGAGAATACCGAGATGGATTAGTACGGTATGGTCTCAATGAAAACAGTATGCTGTGAGAGAGACTGGCATGATATGTATCAGAGGGACAATGCAAATCTGCAGGTTAAGATGGTTTGGACAATGATAACTGAACAAAGATGACTGGCTGAGAAGAATATCAGGAATGAATTCAGAGGGAGGAGTGCCCACAGATAGGAAATGATATAGGGTGACATCATGTGTGGAGACCTCCAGGCTAGGGGAATGACATGGGAAATACCGTACCTCAAGATCACGACGTAAGACAGCTGAATTAAGCAATCTGACCTAAGCATGCTAGAATGGCCAACTGCCCTTAAATGTAACCTTATAACTTTTCTTTGAGGTACACAGTATACAACTATACCCCAGTTTAACGATGCAATTGTTTAGGTAAAAACCCATCGTTACATGGGGTATCGTATGTCGGGGTTGATTTGTTAACATGTAAAGTAATGGGATGTGTTTTTCAGCCTTGGGTTACCCCCCCCAGTCAAGTCCAAAACCCACCCAAATGAGCCCCAAAACAAGTTATAGCCAATCTAAATAGAATAACAGCTGTAAACAATCTAAATAGAATAACAACTGTAAAGGAAGCTAACCTAAGCCTGACACCTGTAAATAACTCACTAAAACCACCAAATAAAATCTGAAAATCATCATATATGTTTGGAAAAAATCAAGCTTAGTAAACTGTACACCAAAATGACAATGTTCACCCCATCTATGGCTAAAACACATTAATCTAAGTCTAAAAAAAGTTTATAAATCAAACTAAACACACAACTGTAGTCTAAAATATCAAAATCGGTAAAAAAAAAAAAAAAATCAAAACCCATCGTTAAACCAGGGTTTGGCCTTCATTAGATGGGGTATGGTGGTACAGTATTTCTACCCCCATTTTTAAGCCGGGGTTTGGCCATCGTTAGGCGGGGTATGGTGGTAGGTTATTTCTACCCCCATTGTTAAGCCGGGGTATCGCATATCGAGGTATACCTGTACAGCATAGTTGGTCAACCCCAGGCTCACCTGAATGTGAACCCAGCACACTGCAAGCTGGTGATGCCTTCTCCTGCAGCCTTCTATCCTCCCTGAATGGAATAAGGAAGAAACTGAGGGACATTTGTACAACCAGGCAATGGATCCATCTAGCCATATGTGCCACCATGGCCAAGACAATCCCTCACTATCACCATATACAGTACAGTACAACATATCCTTGATTTAATGCACTAATTCTGATACTAACTCATGCACTTAACTGAACTCTGTCAAATGGACGATACCTATTTAAGACACTCTGGTCCCTAGTGTACACCTTTTTGCACTAAACTGCACTCTGGATAAGAGATAATGGAACTGGCCCCTCAAGGACAACAATCTCATCATATATTAACATGCACTATGCACTAATACATGCAGGTAATGTAACAAAATTAACTGAATAAAAAACTAGAAAGGCACTAAGCAGTGCGCATACCTCCGCCAACGCCCTATCTTGCAAAGTTAAGGAAAGTGAAAAAAAATTCCTGTATCTGCACCTTTATCTGGATCTGCACCAATATTTAATGGAGTGTATTCTGGACCAAGGCCCATTCTTCTACCAAGTTTCATAAAATTCCGTCCAGCAGTTTTTGTGTAATCTTGCTCACAAACCAACCAACAAACAAACATACAGGGGTGAAAACAACCTCCTTGGCAGGGAAAATTAATGCATACATACATATGGCTGCATCAAGCAGTGATACTGGAAAGGATTGTGTAGCTATGCTATATCAGAAGTTTGTTGAACTCGTGGGAGTTAAAATGAGGATTTACTGTATTAATGTACACCAAATTTATTCGGTCCCACCAAACTCTTAAAAATCTGGTAAAATTTACCTTTACCATCATTAGATTTATTCCCAACAGTCTCGATTTGTGTACTCGATAGTATTCAGTGCCCATTAATGTGATATTACTACTCTGACAAGTGAGTTAAGTACGATTATTTCTGAAGTACATCCAAGTTGGGTCTGAATGATGCAAATTTCACTAGTTGGTGTGGGTGATTTTTTCACTTCATAAACGTTTTTGAAGGATACCCAATTTAGGTCCAGAGGAAGCCATGATAACGAAAAACTCTGCTCTGATTTGTAAGTTAATCATTCTTTTACTCTTATTACATACCGGTACCGTACAACCTGGCTCAGGTTTATCATCATTATCGCCATCATCTAATCCTGTGCTGCCCCATGAGGAGCGTAGGAGCCCGGGACTAGGCAAGCTGGTCCTGACATTTAAGATGAGTGACCAGCCTCACTAACCCCTGAGTGGTATTAGATGAGCAATAAACCCCAACCACTCCTTGGATATAAACATGCACAAGCTCAATCCAACTGGAGCCCCTTAAGTACATACCCAGTAAACTACCTGATGACATAATTTGGTTATATGGTTACCACCCAGCATTGTATATGGTTTCCTGGTGAAGAGGAAACCATTTGGCTTGTCACTCTGTGTAGAGTCACCCATACACAGAAAGAATGATGGAAAGAAATACAGAATAAGAAGGAAGAGAGGAAAGGGCAGTCACCTAGGAGCAGCACTACATCAAGTGAGTGGATGGTGAATGTCCCCACCTACCCCCTAAGGTTTCTTCTGTTCTTAAAAGATATTTGCATTTCACTGGCATCTTCATAAGGATTTAAGCTTGACTGGGAGAAAACACTTCTCACACTGTTTACCCAAATTAGAACCTCACAGAAACAATCCATGAAAAAAATCATACAAAGCTCTACTTGGTGGTGATAATCATTTTTTTTAATAACATCAAAAGCAGTATCCACTTTTTGTTCTACAGTGCTTTACCCTACTACTGTACATAAATTTGCTTAATGCAGTGTTCCATGCTAGTTTTTTTCTTGTAAAAACTATCTTCCTAGCTGCACAGTCTCTACAGCATTCTGATCAAGTCCTATAATTCTGAGGTCCCTTTATGTTATTCCTTGGTTTGCTTGATATGGCTGTCCCTTCCACATTTAGGTCTTGGAAGACTTCAAGGAGACATGAGCGCATGTCTTAAATATTTTTTAAAATATTACATTTGTACTGATTCAGAGGTTCTGTAAAGGTACATTGTGCAAAAAGTGCATTTTCAGGTATGAAGAAGATCTATCAATAAACAAGGAAAATATGATTATAAAAGAGGTAGATTTGGTTTGGTCAGCATAAAATTGGTTAGGTCTTGATACATTAGGCTAGTTAGATACAGAAAATTGGGTTTGGTTCGGATATACCAGCAATGACGAGTAATTTTGTGCTGAAAATGGCATCCTGAGATGTAATGCATTTGCCTCAGGCAATGCTGGGGATTGTAAACAAGAACTGCTTTTTAAATGCAATTCACCACTTACAACACGTATAAAAACACCAAAACTTGAAAGGCACTCACAAAATCCTCAAAGAATCACATGAAGGAATTTGGTAAAGACAAAAATCGAAGAAAAAAAACTACAAAATGAAGCTGATCTCACGTCTCTGAAGATTACCTAGACTACACCTAGTTAATCAAACATAATGTCTACACAAATAAAAATGTGGAGAGAACATGAAGGTGACTGGATAAAGCACTTTAAAACATTGTACTAAAGTTTGGTTAGGATAAGCTGACCAAGGGTTTACTGTATCAGAAGACTGGCATCATTGGTTAAGGTGCCCACAACAAATACTGTACTGGACTGGAGAGATGATAGAAGAGCTACACTACTCACCAAATTCGGCAATGCAGGCAGACACACCACCGTAGATGAAGGGGCGCCAGTCGCTTGGGCCCATCCCACGCTACACACTGCAACAACATACAATACATTATTATACTGACACTTTGTGATCACTCTCTGGCTTAAAAAACAATTACCTGGGCATAACAAAACAAAAAAAATACTGTACAGTGATCAGAATCCTACTGTACAGTAATACAATGCTAGGTCTTGAGAAAAATATAAGTACAGTATATAAGTTAACAGCCCGCATATACCTTACAGCAATGTTGCATGATCGAACAGCTGAAACTTTTATCTGCATTAGTGTATAAATTATACATAAATGGTTAATGCAATGACCTAAAGTTTGTAATGACTGGTGTAAAGTAAAAATGGTGCTTTGCACAGCATCAACGGACAATCTAAAAGTTGCACTTACCGTAATGTGATGTAATAATTACCTATATTCAATTTGTACTGCTGAAAACTAAGCTATTAACTGCAAGTATTAACATTAATCTCACAGTTCTCAAAATGAAATGTCTATGTTTACTTAACTTGACTCTCACACTCCCCATTATGAATTCACACGTTCCCAGGTATCAACTCATCATCAGATATGAATATGAATAAGGGGCATATTCGTGGGTATACATGAGGAACTGGTATAATGTTACAAATGAGAAAGTATGCATTCCTAAATATAGCCTCTCCTATTCGTCTCGGCACCCAATCGTCTGCATGCCATTATTTAAAGCCACGTCACTTATGTGTCCACCAGTAAAATCACAAATACTAAGTACTAATACATATCCAGAATTGTAGTTCATGAACAAAGCGATTACAAGTACACCCGTTAATTCGGCTGGTGTATTATCTCGACATGCAACCATCACTGAACTTGGGTCGTTTTCGTAATAACTGCCTCTAATTCAGCTATTCATGAGGTTAAAAAGTACTCCAAATCCAGTATCGTTAACCATCATACGTCGGGGGGAAGCAAATGTTATGAAAGCACCCGGTATAAGTAAACATTTTCCTTGGGCGGGTCTACAAGCTTGCACCACTACCAGAAAAAAATGCCAGTCCGAAGCAAATTACTCGTTCATTAACAATTCATATAGTGAAAAACTGAGTAACTGATGCATAACTATACAAACTTTTCTTACCGTATTGAGTGAAAATGGAACCACGCGGGAGAATACAAATATGGAGAGAAAATGTCCTACACACCCTCCCTTCCTCGCGGATGCGTGCTAACTGATCTGCCTTGGCCAGCCAGGCCAGGCCAGAAAACGGTGGGCCGCGCAAGCGCACCTTGGGCCCATTGATCTCCCTCACCAGGGCTGAAGTCGCACCGTGATGCTGTTATTTTTGTGACCTGAACCTCGTTATGACATTTCGGCATGCATATTATATGACTGAAGAAATAAAAAGATAGGGATTACTGTGTTGCAGGATTATATGCCCCGGAACAAAAAAAAAAAAATCAAGTAGGGTAAGTTAGAAGTAGAGTAGAAGACTGTAGCACCAGTCGAGCAGGGCAGTACTCCCGAGGTGGATGGAAAGCTGATGACAGGGAGTGCTGGAGCTCCCGTTTCATCAGCCCTCAGGACTAGTTCCTGACCATCCCCTTTTGCTGAACTTTTTCAGGGTCTCAGTTACACAGAGAGTAGGCCAGCATGCTCTCCAGTACAAATTTCTCTATCTACACCAAACTACATGCACAGTACACACTACGCTTCCAGGAAGAGGTCAAGTATGTTGGAGCTCTCTCCAAGGCGGTCAGGGATACGGGTAGGGTGCTGTACAAGCTGCTCTAGGTCATTAAGTATAGAAAAGATGTAGGCTTGTTCACCAGGTGGATCAGTGAAAGGAGAGGAGAGCCAAAGGTGGTGGTGAACATTGAAATCTCCTAGAATGGAGATTTCAGAGAAAGGAGAAATGGATAGAATGTGTTCCATCGTAGAAGTAAGATAGTCGAAGCATTTTTGATAGTAGAATTAAGGAATAAGTAAACAGCACAGATATATTTAGTCAGAGAATGACAGGAAAGCCGAAGCCAGAGTGTAGAGAATTCAGAAGAATCGAGTTCAGGAACACGAGAGCAAGATAAGTCGTTGCGTATATATACACAACAGCCACCTTTGGCTTTGAAATGAGTATAGAGAAAGTAGGAGGATACAGAAAAGGGTTTGCTGTCAGTTGCCTCAGACAGCTGAGTCTCAGAAAAAGAAAGTGAGGTTTAGAGGAGGAGAGGTGGTGCTCAACAGAGCGAGTGTTAGAGGAAAGGCCGCGCGTGTTGCAGAAATGAAGAGAGTCAGACAGTGGTTCCAGGCACCTCGAGTCGTCACCGGGAGAGGGGCGGATGGTGGGGGCATTTATGGTCCCCCACCCCTGGGGACTCCGAGGCTTGGTGATGAGACGCCATAATTTTTTGACTTTTGGAAAACAACTAATCCTTCTGCTTACTCTGTTAATCTTTTCTCTCCGTTGGGCTCCTCTGATCACAACCTTATCACCTTAACCTGTCCTATCACTTCGGTACGGCCTATGGACCCACCAGGGAAACGTCGTCTGTGGCATTTTGGAGCCGCGGACTGAGAGGCCCTCAGGCAGTACTTCTTTGATTTTCCCTGGAATGATTATTGCTTCCATGGCCGTGAGCCATCTGGGTGTGCCTTGCGCATTACGGAGGTTATTCTCTTGGGCATGGAAGCATACATTCCTTTCTCATATCCTTTGACTAACGCAAGAAAGCCTTGATTTAATCACGCTTTTTCTAATGCTGTCCGCAACAAGGAGAGGGCCTACAAAAGGTACCGGAGCCAACCCATCCCTGAATTACATCATCTTTACGTTTCTGCCCGGAATCGTGCTAAGTCTGTTCTTCGCTCTGCTAAAAATAATCTCATCCATACTAAATGCTCTCAACTCTCCAACTCGATTTCTTCCCGCTCCTTCTGGCACCTTGCCAAAAATCTTTCTAACAACTTTACCTCATCATCCTTCCCTCCTCTTTTCTACTCTGATGGTTCTGTAGCTATTTCTTCTACTGATAAAGCAGATCTCTTCGCACAGACTTTCTCCTCCAATTCCACCTTAGATGATTCCGGTGCTGTTCCTCCATCACTTCCCCCCTCTGATTTTCTCATGGCTGACATTAAAATTTCTTCAGCTGATGTATTTTCTGTCATCACTGGCCTCAGTACTAACAAGGCATATGGGCCTGATGGAGTCCCTCCTGTTGTTCTCAAGAACTGTGCTTCTGTGTTTACACCCTGCCTAGGCAAACTCTTTCGCCTTTGTCTGTCAACTTGTACCTTTCCTTCTTGCTGGAAGTTTGCTCTCATTCAGCCAGCCCCAAAGAAGGGTGACCACTCCCAACCCTCCAACTATCGTCCAGTTGCTTTAACGTCCTGTATTTCAAAAGTTTTCGAGTCAATTCTCAATAAGAAAATTTTACGGCATCTTTCCTATCACAACCTTCTTTCCGATCGTCAGTACGGGTTCCGTCAGGGACGCTCCACTGGCGATCTTCTCACCTACCTTTCAGACTCCTGGTCATCCTTCTTTCGGGACTTTGGCGAAAGCTTTGCCATTGCACTTGACATCTCAAAGGCTTTCGATCGAGTCTGGCATAAATCTTTAATTTCCAAACTGCCCTCCTACGGTTTCTATCCTTCTATCTGTGCCTTCATCGCTAGCTTCCTTTCTGGTCGTTCTATAGCCGCTGTTGTAGACGGCCATCGTTCTTCTCCTACATCTATCAGCAGCGGTGTTCCTCAGGGCTCTGTCTTATCACCAACTCTCTTCCTTTTATTCATCAATGATCTTCTAAGCTGTACATCTAACCCTATCCACTCATATGCTGATGACTCCACCCTTCACCTTTCCATTCGGTTCCCGCAACGCCCATCTCAACAGTTACCTCAACAAACAAGGGATGAGGCTATGGCACACCTAATGTCTGACTTGGCTCGTATCTCTGACTGGGGTGAAAATAATCTTGTTGTTTTTAATGCATCTAAGACTCAATTCTTACACCTATCAACCCGACAAAATCTTCCACAGGTATACCCACTAATGTTTAATAATATTCAGCTTAATGCTGCATCATCCTTGAACATGCTTGGGGTTTTATTTACTCGGGACTTATTGTAATGCTGGGTTGAATTTGGCTCGACTTCTCGTACCAATTCAACTCAACGCGGAGCGGGGTCCTCTTTCGAGACCGGAGCTAGTGCAATAAAGAGAGGTAGGACATAAAAACCTTCGGCAACACCATACACGTATATTACTTCAGTCAGACACAGGACACTTCAGTAGACATTACATCACAATATAGAGCAATACAAAAACCTTATCTAAAATATTGTGTATCTCGCAGGATACTAGCTTTCTAGATACTAATGACAATACAACAAATCTTAGTACTAGGAGTGCAGTAAATACAGGTGCGCGCGGAGCGCGTGAGGAGGGAGGGGGGGTTTGTGATCCACCAGGAGGAGGTAGGGGAGACACGGAGAGTGACTTACAACGGCGAGGAGACAGTTATGGTAATATTTTAGGATGCCCGATATTAGCAAGGGAGTTTAGGTGTTTTCTGTTGGCGAAGATTCTTTGACAATTAACTCTGATTCTTACTTTGACTTTAAGAGCGGGAGCGAGGAAGGGAGAGAGTTTTTAGGAATAGTGTGCGGAGGAGGGGAATATCGTTATTACTCGCCGTCCTTGTTGTTTTGGTGGAAATAGGTTTCTATAGGCACAATTTATTCATTACACATCTCCTAGATATGTTATGTAGACTCTCGCTTCACAACGCGTAACAAAGTCGGAACACTCGTAAATACTATTCCACCATATTACTCAGAGATTAGCCAATAGCACTCCACTAATATTTTAGTCTTTCTTCGGGCTCTAGAGATATGTCTTTAGAAAGCTTCGGGATGACACTCGCACGTATTTTCACTTGAGGTCTCAACCCATATTCTCGTCCTTCAACTGGGTATTATGTCCTGGTTTGCCCCAGTGGAGATTACATAAAGTTACTGCACCATACTTATTCTAAGAGAAAAGGAGTCACACTTAACCTACTTCACGATTGTTACAGGGTCACTCGTATTTCCTCATGGAGAGAAACACGGACACATCATCGGTGATCCGGTCGGACAGAGGGCGTCGTCAGGGCGGGGCGAACCGAGGGGGCACGGGGCGACTCGCGAGGGCGTCCTCTCGCGTCCGGGGGTTTCCGGACTGGGCTCCGGTGTAAGGCCCTTAGGACTGGGGCCGAAGAGGTCTAGGAACCTCTGGGTCAGGTCCCGGCGTCGCGGGGGCGTGGTGAGGTCTCGCCCGGGTGTCCTAGGGCGGGCCGGAAGAGGCGACAGACTGCGGTCTCCCACGAGCAGGGGCGCCGTCAGGGGAGGACTGCGGCAGCGGCTGTCACGGGGGCCCGACAGGTGGGTCTTCTCAAAGGCCACGCGTAGGGAACAGAGGCCGGGGGAAACAGGGAGGTCTCTCCGAGAATTTCCGGAGCGAGACCCCTGGAGTTCAACCTCCGGTCGTGGAGACGTCTTTCTCCTCACTATACCCTGGGAGCGACCATCGATCGTCTCTACCGGAGTGCTGAGGGAGCGACCGTTGATCGTCTCTACCTGAGCTTTAGGGGAGCGACCATTGATCGTCTCTACCTGATTTTTAGGGGAGCGACCATAGATCGTCTCTACCTGGTTTTTAGGGGAGCGACCATTGATCGTCTCTACCGGAGTGCTGAGGGAGCGACCGTTGATCGTCTCTACCTGAGCTTTAGGGGAGCGACCATTGATCGTCTCTACCTGATTTTTAGGGGAGCGACCATAGATCGTCTCTACCTGGTTTTTAGGGGAGCGACCATTGATCGTCTCTACCGGAGTGCTGAGGAGCGACCGTTGATCGTCTCTACCTGAGCTTTAGGGGAGCGACCATTGATCGTCTCTACCTGATTTTTAGGGGAGCGACCATAGATCGTCTCTACCTGGTTTTAGGGGAGGCGACCATTGATCGTCTCTACCGGAGTGCTGAGGAGCGACCGTTGATCGTCTCTACCTGAGCTTTAGGGGAGCGACCATTGATCGTCTCTACCTGATTTTTAGGGGAGCGACCATAGATCGTCTCTACCTGGTTTTTAGGGGAGCGACCATTGATCGTCTCTACCGGAGTGCTGAGGGAGCGACCGTTGATCGTCTCTACCTGAGCTTTAGGGGAGCGACCATTGATCGTCTCTACCTGATTTTTAGGGGAGCGACCATAGATCGTCTCTACCTGGTTTTTAGGGGAGCGACCATTGATCGTCTCTACCGGGGGGCCAAGGGAGCGACCATGGATCGTCTCTACCTGGGTTTTGGGGGAGCGACCGTTGATCGTCTCTACCCGAGTTTTAGGGGAGCGACCATTGATCGTCTCTACCGGGGTTTTACGGGAGCGACCATAGATCGTCTCTACCGGAGGGCCAAGGGAGCGACCATTGATCATCTCTACCTGGGTGTTACGGGAGCGACCATTGATCGTCTCTACCGGGGTTTTATGGGAGCGACCATAGATCGTCTCTACCGGGTTTTTATGGGAGCGACCATAGATCGTCTCTACCTTTGCACTATCAGAGCGACCATAGATCGTCTCTACCTGAGGGGCGCTGCCTGGAGTATGGTTTCTGACTCCACCCCTAGCTAACTCGGTGATTCCGCCACGCGAAGGTAGTGTCTTTCGCCTACGGTGGCGGCGGCGTGGTGGTTGAATGTCACAGGGGCGCACGGCCCGGGCTGACATGCGTCGTTGTTGCCCGGAATGGTGGTGGCTGGTGGCGGCTATCCCGTGGGGTCCGAGTGGGGGTGTCGGCATTCTCGTGGGCGAACTCCGTTGTTTCTGGTTCGCCTCGTTGTCGGGGATACTATGGTATTCTCCGGAATATTCCGGAGTACCGTATGTGTGTCTGTTAAAGCCACGCATTTCACTTATCTTGGAAAGATCATATTACATCTCTTGTAAAATCTGCTTCCAAGAGATTGGGTGTGCTAAGCCGACTCCGCTCTTTCTTTACCCCTGCACAATTCTTGACTCTATACAGGGGTTTTATCCGCCCCTGTGTGGAGTACAACTCTCATGTGTGGGGAGGCTCCCCACATACAGCTCTTCTCAATAGGTTGAAGTCAAAGGCTTTTCGTCTCATTAACTCTCCTCCTCTTACTGACTCCCTTCAACCTCTGTCTCTTCGCCACACTGTTGCATCTTTATCTCTTTTTTATCGCTACTTTAATGGTCACTGCTCCCCTGAACTGTCTGCTTGCATTCCTCCACCTCTACGACGGGCGCGTAGCACCCGTCTGGCAGCAAACTCTCATCCCTTTTCTGTCCAACTCTCTAATGCAAGAGTTAACCGTTACTCCCAGTCTTTCATTTATGCAACAGGTCAACTCTGGAACTGTCTCCCTCTGTCTGTATTTACTGCTGCCTATGATCTCCAGTCTTTCAAACGCAGTGTGTCCAGGCATCTCAAAATGATCGGATCTTGAATTTGGCTCTCTATTGTATTTTGTTTTTCTCTTGGAAGGAACTGTTACTGCGGGCTCATGGCCTTTGGTTCCTTCTTCCTCGCATAAAAAAAAAGAAGGTTTTGTGCTACTTTGGCTTGTTATCTACGTGTCATGAATCTACTTTGGTATGCGATCTACACTTTTTATTGCGATCTACGTGTCATGAATCTACTTTGGTATGCGATCTAGATGATTAGAGAGTCTGAAGCATGAGTGGAATGTCTGTTCGAGTGTCGAAGCTCCGGTCCCGACTCAATGTAAAACCGTCTGAAAAGCAAAGAAAAATAATAAAAAGTGACAGGAAACAAGAGAAATTCTGTAGATCCAAGTACACACTGTATATCTGTTGAATCGCATTTGTATCTGTATATCAGGCCCGCTCTTTTCTCTGTCTACGTCTCTGTCTGTCTCTCAATCAGTCGCCAATAGCCAGTAGTTCAGTCTCCCCAACCCTTATTGCTCTCCTGTTTTACCGTGATAGAAGACGGGAAGTTTGCCTCACTCCCTACCCCTCCATTGTACTTCCACATCCCTATCGCCTCCCCCCCCTCTCTCTCTCAGATCGTTACTTAACAATGGGCTTGGTTTGATTAACAACTTGAACCTAAGTAGGTTAAGACTTATACTATTTTAAATCTAATTAGCCTACCACTTCACTACAACACGGCACTCTTAAGCTGAACAGAATCTTTTAGCCGTCGTAAGAATGAAATATATGACTGAATACTTATTGTTGTAAAGGTATACAGAGTACTCAATCGGTAGAGAAGTGTCCTGCAGTCCTAACGGACCCAGGTTCGAATCCCGGCTGGGGCAGGGAACAGTTTAAGGATTTGAATTTCTTAAATCAGGCTTTACTGATCTACCAGAAGACCCGCCGGCATGTCGTAAAAATACCCCCGCTAATACCAATACACCAGTCCAGTATGAGACAGCCCTAGCATGTATTCAATATGGACGGTGGGTGTTAGCGCCGAAGTGGTGACATGTAGAGGTGTATGGTATGAAGGAGGACTGCTGGGCCTTGATAGCAGGCTGTGAAGCCTATGCCCAGAGTCGGACACATAAAAAAAAAAAAAAAAAAAAAAACTTATACAACAAAAGAAGGTGGTGGATCTTGTCACACCTCCTTCACCAAATCCAGTTTTATACAGTCAGTGGTTATAAACTCGTGGGTGTAACCACACTCCCCTTTGCAAATATTACAATATATGCCACGAAAGGTAAATTGGCTAATAGGGTTATATTACATACAGGAGAGAGAAGTAGCATCAGAGCAGTAAAGAAGTACAGAATGGCAGCACTTCCCACAGCCTAAGATGATGACATCGCACAGCCTTATCAGTGCGTCGTATGAGTTGGTGAGTGATAGTCATCGCTACTCCCCCCCCCCCCTCTGTCTGTCTGTCTGTCTCAACTTCACTACTTTTAATTATTTGTTTATTTTAAACAAGTCTTTCAGTGGTAAACACTAGTGTTTTCTTTTTACATTGGCTTGAGTGGTATATTTGTTAGCGTCTATGGCTAGGTTGTGGAAGAAGTAGGCTGTGAGACTATGATGTACATATACAAACAAAATATGTATAGTACTGAGTAACATAGTGAATGTTGCCGAGAAACGTTAGATTGAAGAACAGAAACTGTGTAACCACCGGATACATCTAAGTATAGTGCTTTCTAGAACTTCGGTACAAATTCATTGTGTTTACGGAGAATGGAAAGTAACAAAATTTAATTGATTAACCATGAGATGTGCTCAGAGTAATAGGAACACAGTAACCTCTGAGGTGGAGCACATGACGGCCTACCTCCTGCAAGGCGACCTAGTCTGGTTTATGTACTGTAATGTAAAAGTGTAGGTCGGAAAAATGAGCCCGTAAGCCATTTACATTCCACTTCTGAAAGGTGTAAGTGGAGCTAACCACTGGACTTCAAATTCTTCATTAACTGATCCAGCTTCTTTGTCATTCCTGTCAGGTCTTTGCTCATGTCATCAAGCTTCATTGAACAGGCTTTTCAACCTGGGCACGAAAAGCTGCCCTTTCTACCCTTGCACAAGCCCCCCTGCGCTCGTTGTCCATCCGAAGGCTCCTCTCCGCCGCTATGACCTGGAGAACCGGAAGCCTCAGACGTGTCGCGAGCAGCTGCAGAATCCCCGCTTTCTATGCCAGACTTGACAAAGTAGTCCTCCTGTTGCTGCAAACACTGCTCAACTCGCTGAAGTCTCCGGGATAGGTCCTGCACTGCCGAATGGAGATCCCTAGTGACATCCCGTAGATTGGTGTCGTGCTGACAGGAATCGCCATCTGGAGGCTGACTTGCCCAGGATTCAACAGGGCGTACTGGTGGCTGACTGTGAACAGGTACAGTTGTGTGTGTGTGTGTTTTTTTTCCAATTGTGGGAAATTCGAGGCCTGCACGGGCCTCCCAAACATTGGTCTGTGCCGACAGTGGTGGCTGTGCTACTTGGGCTTAAGCTGCAGTGTTATGTGGTGCCGGGGTCGTCCGTGGTGTCTGGGGACACAGGGACGAATGAGTATTGTGTTCGTCTCCACAGTTGCAATACTTGGGTTTGAAGTGTTCGCCTCTTAATTTTTTCTAGACAGATGCCACCTTTGCGCCTCCCAGCACAGAAGCTACACCTGTAAGTCGCACTACGCTTCCATGCCAGATCTCCCCACCTGCTGCAGCGGTAGCAGAGGGTAGACTCCGAAACATAGCGTGCAACCCGTCTGTATACCAGTGGCCTGATGGATACTGTCTCTGGAATCTCCCCCTCTTCCAATCTTCTATTCATGCCCAGGACATTTTCTGGAGCTTCAAGATCCTCCACCGCCCAGTAGACAGGAACATTATGAATAATAATCCTGTTCTGGGGACGGTTGGTAACAGCTTCCAAAACAACGCCATTAAATCCATCACTATTCAGAGAATCCACAGCATGGCCACTTCTCACTGTCACATATGGACGTGTCTTACCTTCCTTGAACAGTACCCCAAATTCAGGAAACTGTTTTGCTACAGAAACAGTCCACCTGGCTTTTTGCGAGAGAGAAAGCTCACAGTCCGGGACAAAATTCAGCTTCACTCTGGCATCACGATTTTGCTCCAGTTCACCAAATTCCATTTCATGCTCAGCAGCTGATGTATGGCTGTCTTCCTCCGCGCGTTGGCGTTTGCCGGATCCTGTACCATTCGCGACACATGGTGCCGTTTGCGCCACTGCACCGCAGGTACTGCCATCCACGTTCGTTTCACATGCGTGGGGTTGTTTATGCCCTTCCCCGTCACTCTCTGAGGTCGAGAAACTATCACAGGCGCCAGTCTGTCCCACGATGATGTAGGTGTGATGATACGATCAGAAGGGCGAGGCCCTTGGCGTTTAGGCGACGGCTGTACTCGGGAGGTTAATTAAGCCTGTTTTAATTTCAAAATCCATAAAACAGTGCGACGGTCGCTAGAGCAGTGGTTATACTAGACTTTTACAGGGCAGATTGGGATTAGAAAAGTTTTCGTTTGGTTAGGTAAGACAGACCTATATTAGGCTAGGTTTAAGATAGTTTTAGGCCAACAGGATAAAGAGGGTATATACAGTATATATATATATATATATATATATATACAGTATATATATATATATATATATATATATATATATATATATATATATAAGTTAGGTTAAGTAAGGTTAATTATATAGAGGTAGTCTAATCGGTGTGTTTTCATCTGACAAACATGGCTAAATCCTTTCAGATTAGTTGATGGCCAAGTGTAGTTAGATCGGACGGTGGATATGGTTAATAACCAAAGAGGTTTACTCCTACTTCTTAACAAAGGCACATCAATTATCATGCAACCGAGACAAAGTATTAAAGTTGAAAGAGTAGTCAAGTTCCATCCGACGAAAACGAACCGACACTAGATTCAGTTATACCTACCTCGGTTGGGAAAGAGTGGGTTAACTTTTGACTACCAGACGTTTATATTACTTTAATTCTTATCATCTGGCGATTATCTTCAGCTTAGGAGAGACTTTTTGAACTTACGGGGTTAGATATAACTCTCATTAACAACACTTCAGTACCATTGTGCTCCTCTATTCTGAAAAAAAAAAAAAAAAAAAAAATTGTCTGATAGGAGCAAGAATGAACACCCTCAGGCTTTTTGGGTGCAGTCTTTTATACTGCATTTTCTTTTTACACCAAACGATTTTATGCATCTTAAAAACATACTTCAAAATGGAAAGGTTAGGTATAATAGCCTTCATTAACCTTATCACTACAATGAAGCTCTTTTAAATTGAATAAAATTGGCTGCTGGTGACCTGATTTACTTCTGAATGATGATGTTTATTTTCTTGCCACTACCAGACAATCTGATTTAGTTTAGGAGAGACTTCATTAACCCCTTCACTACTGTGGGGCTCCCCTAAACTGAATAAAATTGTCTTGTAATAAGATTGAAATAAAGAAGGCGCCCTTGGATATTTTATTTTCACTAACTGCAGACGATTTTATTCAGCAGTATTTTATTTAACCATTCGAAGCCAGTCTTCATGATCCGTTCACAAAGTAGGCAGAGCATACTATTGATTCTGATTAATGTCAAACAATGATTCAGTACAGATTAAAACCTATGCAGGCGTGATATTCTTTTCCTTCACAGTTATTAGGCCTGCATTCGCAGCCTTCTGATCACTCCCCTCTCGCAACTCTGACTTTAATGTGCTGGAAGAACAGGAGACATGCAAAGGAAGCTTCTGAAATGTTCCTTCCTTGTTCTTCCTGCAGAGTAAGAGATGTGGAAAGATGCTCTCCCTGGCCCTTTCCGCAAAAACAAATCCATATGAGAGGTTGTTGATCGTCTATCAATCTATCTATTGCCAGACGCCTCAATCCTGTTTGGGGTGGCCACAAACAAATCGCCTCCAAGTCGCCCTGTTCCCCGCCATTTCACTGCCCTGCTCCCAACTCACACCCCCCTCTCTCATATACCTCTCCACCCCATCCCTCCATCTCATCATCGGCCTCCCCCTCCCTCTTCCCCCCTCCACCTCACTCACATACACTCTCTTCGTCAGTCTTTCACCCTCCATGCTCTCCACATGGCCAAACCACCTCAGTGTGTTCCTCATAACGCTTCCTATCACATCCACATCCACACCACAACGCTCCTTTATATCCTCATTCGTCAGCCTGTCTCTCCACGTGACTCCACAGGCTCCTCTTAAATAACTCATTTCCACGGCTCTCACTCTTGACTTGTGTCCTTCCAACAATGTCCAAGCTTCACTTCCGTACGTTAGAGTTGGTATCACAATACTGTCATGTAGTAACTTTTTGTTGATCGTAAATTTGTGAATATCAGTCTTGAATGGCTGTTTCTCATCGCCTCACCCAACAGTAGGCCTTAATGAAAAATAAAAAATAAAAAACGTAAAATATGACGACTGACCCAGTGATCCGTTTTTTTTTTTTTTTTTTTTTTATACAGTCTCACTCTTAAAGAAACTAATTTAATATCAGATACATCACAGGTAATTCAAAATAGATTTTCGATCAAAAAATACTGGGAGAACAAACGAAATTCGGTATACCTTCTTCTTCTGGGTATAAAGGGCCACGGTCGAGGACACGACCCACTGCCCTTCCTCAGTCGATGGTGCAGGGTCTTAGGTCACAGGCGAGTGAGCTGCCCCGACGATCGCAAGAATCCACACAGCAGGCGCATAACTTGTAGACGTGTATCAGGGTCACCAGAGCCACCACTAAGTAGGAGAGGGAGGGAGAGGCGGGGATAGCCAAGTGGTCTTGGAGGGCCACCCGGTGGGAGTGAAATCTGGGACACCACAAGAGGAAATGCTTACCAGTCTCTTCGGTATGGGGACACAAGGGACACCACGGAGATTTTATAACACCTAGACGGTGTAGGTGGCCATAGGATGGCCAATGCGCAGACGGGTAAGGGACACGTCCAGTTGGCGGCAGGGATGGTGGACCCAGGGGTGAATTGCAGCATCAGCACAGATGAGTCCTAGAGAGGTTGCATCTATATCAAGGAAGAGGGACTGTTCCCAAAGAGATCTGCAGGCTTGTCGGGTACGGCAGCGGAGAGGAGCGGGATCAGGATCTAGATGAGTGTAATGTTGAAAGTAGAGGGCTTGCAGAGCTGCGTAGTCCAGTTTCATTGTCGCGACTGCCAACCTGCGAAGGGACCCACTGAAGGTGCACAGTCCAGGGGGGCGGGGTTGGCAAAAAAGACAAGGAGGGAATGAAGTGCACGGACTAGTCGCACATGGGAGGATGGCCGACTGGAGAGGAGGAGGTATAAAGATGACTGGGAGTCCGTGTAAAGCACTACTGGTTGGGATGGCAAATGGCGTTTTACAAAAGTCAGTGCTTGGAGGATGGCATGTAGTTCTGTAGTGAGGACAGAGTGGGGTCCAGGTAGGGTCCAGCCAAAGTACACTGCTGAGGCGTAGGAGGCAGGAGGGGAGTATGAACCGTCAGTACAGATTCGAAAGAAGCCTCCATAGAGAGAGGTATCTACTTTGCAGTCTGATCGGCTCCGACAACGTGTTTAGTGTTTACTGCCGATGCCGCCGACTGGATATGACGTCAGCACACCAAACAAACTCAAATGTCTGCAATTTAAAAACCTTAAATAGCAGTGGAAACCTAATTGTTGGCGTCCTAACTGGGGAACGCATCGCCCCCAGACCCTGCATTGATTATAATATACTTCGTAGTACAAACTAAAACGGGCATTAGACAAAATTTGCGCCAAAATAGCATCGTGCGTTAAGAGCGTTCGGAAATCATGGCGCGTTCGATAGTAACAAGACCTATGAACAAGACCATGCGACAGCGACGGTAGATGCGATCACAAATCTTTATTTTCATCACACAGGAGACATCCGTTAAAATATGATATAGATGAGCAAAACAGAGCTCGGCGATTAAATTAAATCATTTCATATTCTGCAAAATTTAAGATAGGCTATAGTATAAAGTAAAATATTGGAACACCCTATTTACGAACATTTTTTTTTTTTAACATACATTAAAAAAAAGCCCCCTATATACGTGCATCTATAAAAAAAAATAACAAAGGAGCCTGCCAATACTTCATTCTAACAGGAAATTTGGAAATGAAGCGACCCTGTCGTAAATAGTTAAATTTATGAGGTAGCATATTGTTGGATGAAAGCTTACGTTTTTCTATAAATAATTATTGGTAATTATCATATTAAAATTATCAAGTTATTTTATCTATTCATAATTTTCTTCAGAAGTTTTTTTTTTTTTTCTAAATAATTTTTATTTTACTTGAACGCGTCCAGGCGGAGACGTCATAATACCAGGCGCCAGCTGACTAGAAAGGTTGAGGAAGGTGAGCACAGTAATTTCCTAAATTTCACTATACCTACTTGAGCTGACAGGACTAAATTTGGCATATTGTAAGACTGCAACTTTCTGAATGTTGTGCCTATCCCAGACTTCTACTGATTTGTTGTTAACGTGCTGTGGTGGGGTATCAGTGGTCCTAGTGATTATAGAACGAATATGGCGTCAAAAAAGACATCCTTTCGAGGAGAAGTGCGAGGAATAAAAACACTGCAGCGGTAATACTTTTTATTTTGAGTATGAAATGCTTTGCTTCGTGATACAGATATTCATTGTGAGCACTTACTGACCGGCTGAAGTTTCGTCAACTCGTAATTTTGGGGGAGTCCCTACATCAGGTAAGGTATTAGTTACGTGTCTGTATTTAGGTAGTGTTATCCTGTGTGTGTGTTCATATGATCTGAATGATTCTGATTTCGGTAGTATCAAGGTTCTAGTCATTTCCCGAAAATCAAATTAAGCTGCTTTGGTATTTATATACGTTTAGGCTTACTCAAGCTCATGCTGGCAAACTCAAAGAGGTCTGCATTGCAGCGCATGCAGTCCTAGGCACCTGTTCTTCCGTAAACGTTGCCGCGAATCAAGTAATTTCATAAGTCCGTATTTGTTTACGAGTACATTGGGTGGATGCCGTACTGTCTCCTGTAAAGATACAAGCAGGACAATAATATCTTCATCCCATCGGAAACTGATGCCAGAACGGGTGTTTGAATTTCACAGTCAATCTGCAGCCAGACCCCTACAATTGGGTTTCCGACGGAAATAGGTGCCCAGAATCGTATGGCTCAAACTACAAACTGTAGGAAAAACAGGTTTTAATAATGTGTGAAAGTTTGTTGTAACGGTGAAAATGTACCATTATTTTCGAGTGTCGACATTTTACGTATTTGTTTATTGCAAAATTTTGGTGTTTACTGAAGGACCCTAAGGAAGAGTAATGTTTGCCTTATATTTTTCGGTATTATAGTTACGTTAAGTTACAGTACCGGGTAGTTTAGGTTAGGTTTGGGTCATTGCTGACTTGGCATGGACCTAGCCATTGCTTTAAATTAGATTTAATCAAAATTGCCGTACCGGTAGGTTTGTCAGGGTAGGTCTGTGGCCCTTGTTCCTACCTACCTAATTGTATCTTTACAGGAATGAGGTCAGGCTCTTACTGTCCTGTGTATTAAGCCATTTTTATCATACATATCCTTAAATTTATGAATAGTTTTGGCACACTATTTCATTCGGTAGTGCATCCACTGATCAGATGCCCTATTTGGGACTCTGAATTTCCCAACGTCTTTATCGCCTCACTTTTTATGTTTTTTTTTTTTTTTTTTTTTTCAGTGTCCTCTTGCTGATGCTTCTCCATAGCCCATAGGTTATATATTTCTCTATTTTTTCTTTCCCTGACATGCATTTATATAGCATAATCATGTCTCCTCTTTTACTTCTGTCCCGTAGTGTTGGTAGATTCAGCTTTTTTAGTCTTTCTTCGTAGCTTAGATCCCTTAAGCTTGGTACCCATCTTGCAGCTGCCGTTTGTACGGTACTTTTTCAGTCTTACCTATGTGTTTTTTGAGATGAGGATTCCAGACTACTGATGCATACTCCAGGGTTGGTCTGATGAATGATATTATCTTTCTCAGTATGTCTTCATATATATATATATATATGTGAATGCTATGCTCATATTAGCAAGCAGTGTATACATGTTACGTACCTTCACACTGATGTGGTCAGCTGGAGATAGTTTGTTATTGATATCACTCCTATGCCCGTCTCCCTTCCTTATGTGTAGGGTTGATCTTCCTAACTTATTAGTCTGTTATTGATATCACTCCTATGCCCTTCTCCCTTATATGTGTAGGGTTGATCTTCCTAACTTATAATCCCAGTCTGGACTTTTCTCACTTTTACCAAACTTAATTACATGACACGTCCACATTATATTCCATTTTCCATTTATTGCACAATTCATGCAGGTTGCTTAATTCCTCTTGCAGCTCTTTGCAAGAATCTGTATTAGTAATTTTCCTTTGTATTTTTGCATCATCCGCAAACATTTGTGTGTGTGTGTGTGTGTGTGTGTGTGTGTGTGTGTGTGTGTGACTGCAGGAGACCTCCCATGGATGTAACTTGTGTGTTTTTTTTTTTAATACACTAACGTAATGATCAATGTGAAAGCTGTAAAAATTTGCGGCAATGCGTAATTTTGAAGGTAACAGCTATACAACCCCATCAGTTGTACTCGCAAAGCGTGGCAAGCAGTCACTCGCCATATCGGACTTCAAGGTTGTTAGGCTCCAAAGTCAGTCCATCACTAATCGTTCGTTTTTACCGGCCTAATATAGTATAACCTAACCTAACCTAATACAACATAACCTAGCCTAATCTAACCAAGTTCAGCCTAGCCTAATTTAATCTAACCTTACCTAACTAACCGGAACGATGAGGGAGCGAATGTTTCGGATCCGAATCGACACATTGTCCTCTGGTGGACGCCATCGCCTACGTTAACAAAACTTAACTTGGTGCTTCTTAGCATCACGTAATTTTTGCAGAATTTGGGTGCCATAAATCATTTATGCTATCTGAAGTAACAAACGTTATTTCCGTAAAATCTGGGTGTTATGAAAGTCTGTCATAATTTTCATCAGTTAATGGGAGGTCCAGAGTGTCACTATTTTTCCTGTGCATGTTTTAGTTGATTTTGAAGTGAATGTTACCATTTACCAAGTATACGATACGATAGTCCCTTAATTTTCAGCCCTCTGTGATTTGCTCTATTTTCTGTTGCATTGTTTTGGGAGTCCGGCCAGATTTATGAAAACAAAAAGAAAAGCTGAACAAATTTAATATAAAGAATGGAAAGATCACTGTGAAGACTTTTGCTATTGATCTATCTATAGCCCGAGGCCCTATCCCGCAAAGGGTGGCCGCAGACAAAACGCCTCCAAGTCGCTCTGTCACCCACCATTTGACTAACCTCCCCCCAACTCACTCCCCCCCTCCCTCATATACCTCTCAACTCCATCCCTTCACCTCATCTTCGGCCTTCCCCTCCCTCTCCCTCCCTCCACTTCACCTACATACACCCTCCTAGTCAGTCTTTCATTCTCCATTCTCTCCACATGTCCAAACCACCTCAATGTATTTCTAATTTTATCAATTACATTCATATCCACCCCACAGCGTTCCTTCACTTCATTCGTCAACCTGTCCCTCCATGTCACTCCACATGCTTCTCTCAAATAACTCATTTCCATGCTCTCACTCTTGGCTTGTTCCCTTCTAGCAAGGTCCATGCCTCGCTCCCATACGTCAGAGTAGAGATCACAGTACTATCATGCAGTGACTTCATAACTTCCATACTCACCTCCCTGTTTCTCGTCACTGCTTTCAGTGAACCAACAACCTTCCCTGTTGTACCCTTTCAAGCACTTCTTCCCCAAAAGTTCCATCCTTACTCATCACACTACCCAGTTACTTGAATGCACTCACGTTCCCAATATCCTCACCATCCAACCTCACTGTGCATTATGTGACTTCATTCCTCTCAAGCACCATAACTTTACTCTTGTTTACATTAACTTTCAGATTCCTCTTCCTACACAGTCCCAAATTCATCCACCAAACCTTGCAACTCCCTTTCATCTTCCCTCAACAATACTGTATCATCAGCAAACAGCAACACCGGAATCTTCCACATCCCACCCTTATTCATTAGAGCCACCCCCACATCCACTGCCCTACTTTGCACCTCCTTTACAACCCCATCCATGTATATATTAAACAGCCATGGGACATCACACATCCCTGTTTCAGTCCCACATTTAGATCAAAGAACTCAGCTCACCATCCACTCGCACCGTAGCCCTAGCTCCTTCTTACATACTCTTCCCGGCACTCAAAAATTTACCCTCCACTCCATATATTCTTAATACCTTCCACATACCTTGCCTATCTATTCTGTCTTAAGCTTTCTCCAAGTCCATGAAGGCAGCATACACTTTCTTTCCCTTCTCTAGATACTTCTCCGATAAACATCTTAGAACAAATATCTGATCTACACCCTCTTTTCCTTTCCTAAATCCCCCTTGTTCTTCTCCAACTAGCTCATCTGTTATATGCCTAACCCTATCAATGAGTATTCTGCTATATATCTTTCCAGTCACTCTAAGAGGGCAAATACCCCTATGGTTACCACATTCTCTCCCCTTTTCCCTTGTATAAAGGAACAATTATACCTGATTTCCAGTTCTCTGGAACCCTTCCCTCTTCCCAAGCCAGTCTACACAACTTCCACATCCACTCCACAAAAATCTCATCCCCATACTTCAGCATTTCACCACACACTCCATCAATTCCTGGGGCCTTTCCCATCTTGATCTTCTTCGTTGCTTCCATTATTTCCGCCCTACTGATCTCTTCCTCCCTCCTCTCATCTCTTCTTCACCAAGCTATTCCCCAACCACTTATACTTGCACTGCTCTCACTCTCTACATTCGACAAATCCTCAAAGTGCTCCTTCCATCTCAATTTCTCTCTCTTCTCCACCAACAATCTATTATTCCCATCTTTCACTCCCCTACTATACCCCTTTCACACTGTCTTACTTTCTTTACCTCCTTCCAAAACAATTTCTTACTCTCCATCCATTTTACACTCAGATTTACCCGTCACAAATATAAGAGTACCGGTATACACAAAAGGCTTGTTTACCAGTACATATCACAGGACAGATGTTAGCCTTAATGTCTGCTCAGAAAGTGTGTTCGTTTGCCCTGAGTTAGTAAAAAATAAGATTGGAATAATTTTAATGACTAAGTATGACAGACAGTTCCCGTGAACTTTGGCTACCCTTCTGATACGCTAGAATGCATGTGATTTCAATGTCATTCCCTGTTTAGAATGCATGTAATTTCAATGTCTTTACATGCTGTAGTTCTGTTGTCTAACGCATCGTTACTGAGCTTACGGAAGTTAACATATATCTTAGGCTGTGCCCACGCCAAATGATTGTTGGCGTCGACGGGAATTCTGCATCATTGAAACTCTTAGTTTTCGCCCGCACCCACCCGCATCCAGTGGGGCTAGCCTACTTGTATAGGTTAGGGTGCTGCAAAATTTCCGCCCGCATCTGCCTGCGCTAACAAGCATTTGGTGTAGACGCGACCTCTGCTATCATCATTTTTATTAGGTTGTAAGTACGAATTGTAGGAAGTTTATTCGAAACCTCAGATTAATTTCAGCCAACGAGCTTTGTTTTATATCAGTTCGGCATGCGTGAATGTATTAAGTTCTGCACCAGCATGACACAGTCATAGGTTATGACACCATTATTGAAAAAAATATTTGGTAAAATAAAATGCAGTATCACACTGTGGTAGGTGGGGGAGCTCACCGTCTACTCACTTGATAAGTGTTATCTTCATATGGCCACAGTGACAGACAAAGGTATTTCCTGTAAACAGGAAACCATTTACTACTTTGGATGATAAATGCATAACTAGATGACGCATGGTGGTCTACTGGGTTAAGGCATTCTACTCGAATGGGGTCTGTTAGGGTTATCATCCGAGCAATGGTTGGGGTTTACATAGTGCCATCCAGGCTCTTCACCCCCGCCTTATGTGTCGGGACTTGAGTAGCCTAACTCCGGCTCCCTACGCTTTTGATGAGACAAAAAAAGACTGGGAGTGATAAATATCTAGATCTCACACCCACCCACACACACACACACACACACACACACACACACACACACACACACACACACACACAGGACACCATGTGGTCTTCGAATTACCCGTAGCAACATTTATTGTATATGACATAGTTGCTTCCGGTTTATTTCCTTATTTTTATAGTAGAGGACACCATGTGATCTTCAAATTACTAGTAGCAACATTTATTGTATATGACATGGTTGCTTCCAGTTTATTTCCTAATATTTTTATGGTAAAATTCATCTGATCAGTATATCTGTTTGCGTACCGGGCATTCGTCCGTCAGACTTTTAAAATCACATTGTTAAAGCATCCACGGCATCTAGATTATACTCACAAGGTAAATGCATCCACGACAACTACCGTTAACCATTGTAGGCTACCCAGTTTCATTTTCCCTGGTCTGCCTACCAAATGATCGAAAACAATTGAGAGGCCCTTGGAGAAACGTTCCCAGGTGATCCATGAAAGGCGGTCGACTTGATGGTATTTGTGGCTCTGGAAAAATTGTATAACACTTTAAGTAGGGGAGTATTATGGAAGGCTTAACGTGTGTACGGTTCGGATGGAAAGATATTGAGTGTGGAAGTTATGATGGTTGTGAAGCATGTGTAAGAGCTCGTAGATGCCTAAGTGAATGGTTCAGTATCATTTTTGAAGTGAGACGTGAGTGATATCCTCATGGCTGTTCAGTACAGGCCATATATGAATGAGGTCATAACACGACTTGCGGAAAGGAGGCTGTAGATGTTGCATTGTTGCGTGCTGGTAGTGAAGAGACTCTCAGGAGACTGGCTCAGAGTTTTGTGAATGTCTGTAAACCTTGTGTTTGAAAGTAAGTATAGCATATCTAAGATTAAAGTGATGATTAATGAATGAGATGGCTGTGTGATGTGCAGGTGAGTTTAGAGAGAGACAAATTGGCGAAGATCATGCGGTAATTTAAGTACCTTCTTTGCAGTAACAGAAGCAGGAAATAAATTTGTAAAGGGAATGGAAAGTATCGTATAGTGGCACTGGGGAAAAAAGGTGTCTCGTAGTATGAAGACCCTGTTACTAGACACTGATTTGAGTTTGGAAAACTGCTAGATTGTTGCATGAATGTGTTAGTGTCCTTATCAACGTATAAGTTTTGGACTTTGATATGGCGTGAAAGCGAAAAGTTAATTGTAAGAGCAGTGGAAATGGGACTGCTTAGGAATATGTGTGTGGAGTTTGTAGAAAGGCTTGAATAAGAATTGATGTGATTTATTAAAAGTAAGAAACTCTATAATGTGGTCGAATAGAGTGTACTAAGATGGTACGGTTATATGGAAAGAACTGGTGATGAAAAAGGTATGTGAGTGATTCTGAAGGTGGGATGCCGATAAAAGTGGGTGGATATGGTAAATGTGTGATAAAGTGCGGCATGAAAGATAATCAGGCTAAGGAATTGACAAAGGATCCAATTGGTCGGATGGAGTATGCACGAAGGGACACATTGCTGGTTTGGCGACCTTTATGAACACCAGATATGAATATAATGGACTCGGGCAGGTTCATGTTAAGCGCTTAAGGCGGATCCAGGGTTCGGTTGCCTTAATGTGTGCATTATTTTCTGACCAGTTTCTCTCAAGGGACATTTCACTGTACATGCTGTTAATGGTTTTCGCATTTTCTTGCTTTCTTTATCCTTGTTTTTGGATTCTACATCACTCCTTTCATGGGTGGGAAAAAAGGTCACGATGACTGTTATTTTGTTACGTATCCGCCGGTGCGAGCAGACATTTGTTGGCAGGTTTTCTCCACTAAAGTTTTGCCCTCCATACTGAGTCTGCCTCAGTTTTTACTTATGGCTTGAAGTCCGATGTTGATGTTGGTATTGGGGTTGTATTCCTTAAGTTTAGCCGGGGTGGCACCCTACCCTCCTCAGCCTCAATTTTTACTGCTGAGCCGTTAGCAGCTCTGATGGCTCTCCAGATTATCGTTACCTATGAGGCAATTTTTTAGTGACATCAGGGCAGCCGTATCTTCCCTTGAACATTTTAACTCTCCCCATCCCTTGATGTTGGAAATATCAGAAAAGCTCCTCCTCGTGGGCCGCAATGGGCAGAAAGTTTTGTATGGCTGGATTCCAGCCTGTGTTGGACTGCAGGAAAACGAATGTGCAGATGAGGCAGAAGGGCAGTAGCTCCCCTTGATACCTCTGTCAGACCTTTCCCCTACAGTGGTTACATCCTCGTGATTAAGGCTGCCCTCCGGCCCTCCTGGCAGCATGCATGGAACACACTTCCTGTTCCAAGCAAGCCACGGAAAAGTGACGGCTGTGATAAGTCCATGGACTATAATATTGTCATGCCCCGCCACCAGGAAGTTGCCATTACTTGTCTAGCAATTGGTTATAGGCTACGCACCTGACAAATTGTCATCTTGAGGGAAGACATCCTTCTTATTGTGAAAACTGTCTGGTCCCATGTACTCTGCAGAACCTCTTATTTTAATGTTCCAATCTTGGGGATGCTCGTCATCGATACTTCTCCAGGTTTAGGGCAGGAGATGGGTCTTGCCACGATATATAGACAAATTGCCTCCTCTCTTCAGTTCTCGGAGAGGAGGCGTGTATGACAGGAGGATCCAGCTTCTCATTTGTTGAGGAAGCAGGCTTCCTCAGTGAACTTAAGTTTTTATGCTTAGTTCTAACTTGTAGTTTTATGCACAATTTTATGGTGTGTCGTGTACATAGTGTATGAACTTAATGTTAGACGACTATTTCAATTTCTGTTATTATGTTATCTGTATAATTGTATATACCGGTATCTGTACCGGTATATATTTTAGCATTCCTTGTTCTGCTTTTACTCCTGTTGTACGGTGGCAGGGACCTCTCTTCTTACGCAGCCACAATCTGATTAGTGTAATCAATCAGTCAACTAATCCTTGAAGGTTCTTCAGTTCTCCTTTTGCTAAACTTTCGGGTAATTTCATTTAGCTAAGTAATTTATATAATATATATATATAATATATATATATATATATATATATATATATATATATATATATATATATATATATGCAGTATATTGTAGAAGCAGTATCACACTGAAACTTTACGGTTCTGTGTTGGGGTGGATATCATACCTCCTGCTTCTAGAGGCGCTTCGGTTACTTTTCTTGAGGTGTTGTCGTTTGTTGACCTGTTGTACCCTCGTAAACAGTTTTAGTATGTGACTTTATCTCTTTACGAGTCGCCAATAACTTCTCTATGTAGTGCATGCTTAAGGTAGGTAGGTGTCAGAGTGGAATTTTTAGGCTACGTAAGAGGCTAGAAGCACTCGGCCTGTAGAATTGGACGGACATTACTCGGTTCTAATGTGCAAAATATGCATCGGCCGGGAATCGAACCCGGGCCTCCCGCGTGGCAGGCGAGAATTCTACCACTGAACCACCGATGCTTCGGGAGAAAGGGTGTTCTATTTTGATCAGGTAATAAATTTCATAACGACCCCTTGGGGAAAATGTGATTCTCCCTGGCGGGGAATCGAACCCCGGTCTCCCGCGTGACAGGCGGGGATACTAACCACTATACTACCGAGGAAGTGAGAAGTTGTTATGATTATAATGGATAATACCCTGTTTCATCTCTTATGATACTTTGTTCGATTTTCCTGCTTACAAATTCTTGTATGTCAGGGCTAAGTAAAATAAAACATGGTATTGTGACGAGAACTAAGGCTGTATGTTCACACCGTTATGACCTGCTCTGTTGATCGTTGCAGGGTTGAGGGTATCTTTGCGCTGATTATTTCCCTAACAGCTGCTTATCAAGGGTAGTATGGAAATGTTTATCTCCAAATTGTCTCAAAGCGTCATTGCCTGCTGGACTGTCACTCGGGTTTTAGTCATGACATTAGGTTTTGATGTGAATTTTGACTCCTTTCTCCCACTTCCTCGGTAGTATAGTGGTTAGTATCCCCGCCTGTCACGCGGGAGACCGGGGTTCGATTCCCCGCCGGGGAGATGTACGTTTTTCATGTTGTGATTGGCAATAATTTAATTTTATTCAGAGAAATAAGTACATTAACTGAAGCATATATTTTTATATAGTACACCGTAATAATTTGTTTATCCAATAGCGACAAAGAATCATGAACACGAGCTTATTTTAGTTTTTAATATATGCATTCTTACAGGTAGTAATATATAGCATCGGTGGTTCAGTGGTAGAATTCTCGCCTGCCACGCGGGAGGCCCGGGTTCGATTCCCGGCCGATGCATTGTTTTATTTCACGAATTAACCGTGCATGGATAATCAGAAATGAAAACATCAATACAGATGACATTGTAGCAGTACATGATTAATTTCCTTTACAAGTTGGCCGACTCGTTCTTGAAGGTCCTCATTTTTCATGACTGAAGTACGCCCACATTCTGAAGGTTGTGCTAATTTGAGGACTAGGATCCGCGTCAGAGGTGACTGATATGATTGGAGAATACCGCTTTTCTACCGGATGATATGGAGGGAGGGAGGGAAGCAGCGGGGAATAGTGGCTGAAAAGAAATGGGAGCGGGGGGAGAGGAGGTGAAACGGAAGAGAGATGGGAGGTGAGCCGTGTGTATGTGCGTGTGCTACCCTGCCATCACCTTCCCTTCCTTCCCCCACCCCCCCCTCTCTCTCTCTCTCTCTCTCTCTCTCACAGCTTAAAGCCTCTCTTCACCTGTCTCCTTTTTCTTCATGGGACGCTGGAGTCATTTACACACACACACACACACATACATACATACATATATATATATATATATATACAAACACACACACACACACACACACACACACACACACATATATATATATATATAAATATCTATAGATATATATAAATAGACACACACAAACACACACACACACACACACACACATATATATATATATATATATATATATATATATATATATATATATATATATATATATATATATATGCCGGTACCTCACAGTAATCACTAACTTCAGAGTGTGGATATAAGTCGTCAAATCATATTTTGTTTTCAAGGGACGTCCAGTAGATCTTGACGCATGTATGGAAGGAAGAGGGAGGGAGACAATCAGTACTTTTGTCTTAAGAAGCAACAAGAGTCTTGAGAGTACCGTGCAGTTTTATAATAATCTTGCCTTCTTTTTCTTTTCGGTTGAAATTTAGCTATGCCATACCCAGCTGTAGCAGATGACAGTTTATAGGCTCACCATTCACTGGAAAATTACTTTCATAAGAGCGGGGTCACAGCCTCCGTCATGCCTGGCTATGCCTGTGGACGTGAAGGTCGAAGAACTCCCGTTTTCATGACAAAACCCTTCTTTTACTGTTTTCTGCGTTGATAAACTTCGTAATAATCTATAAACAAATGTATGAGCATTTTAGATTACATTATTATGCAAGAGTTCTGTTGTAATTCGAGAGTAACTAGTGACGCCCCTGCTTTCCGTCATACAGAGTTCATTACGGTAGCTGTTCCGACACAGAACTTGCATCCTTCACAAGTCTAGGGTCGAATTATACCATGATTAACTTTCCAGAGTGTTGTGATTGAGAAGGCAGATGCAGGGGCAAGGTGAGGTGGGGGGCGATGGTGAGGGGGGCGGAGGATAATGGGGGAGAAGCTTCTTTGCACCCTCACTTCCTCCTCAGGAAGTGAGGAGAACGGGATAGGGAAGAGTTATGGAGAAGGAGGGCAAGAAATTATCGGTATCCTCAGATCTGATTGCTGTAATTTGAATATGTGTATTGGTAGCTTATCGTATGAGATCGATGTTGAGCATTTATTGGGTAGCGCATGGCGACACCTGGCAAGTTGACCTCGCTTGTGACGTCACTAAACGCACATTTTCCACCAAACTGAGTTTACGGCGAATTTGACCGAATTTGTGCGCATAACCGTAGCAACAAGAGTTTACGCATGCTCTTCCGGATGGCGGGAAGAGAGAGGGAGAGGGAGGGAGGGAGCGGGAGAGAGAAAGGAGAGAAGCAGTGAGTGTGCAGCCATCGAGCAGTGAGGAGGGAAGGTGCAGCTCTCCCTCCCACCATAGCACCCCCACGCGTGTTGTACCTCCCTTCCCTTCCACCCCTCCACGCACACCCTCTCACTTCCCCACCAGCATCCTCCTTGCCCTAAGTTCTGGGAGATCCCTTGATATTGTAATTCTGTAAAATTTCAGAGTCCAGTTTTACTTAAAGGTAGTTCAACTTTGCCTACCTATTCCTCCAATCTTGTCCTAACTTTTTTCTTCCAACCCCTTTAATATTATTATTTTTTACCCAATCTCGTAGCCCTCTCCTGCCTTCCATTTTTCTTTCTTTTTTTTCTTTTTTTTTTAACATACACTGATTGTATTCTCATCCCTTGTTCTTACGTACCATTGTATGGTTGACTTGCCCTCTTTTATTCCTCGTCCATTTACATACCTCTCATTCTTCATACCCCTGTTCCAACCATTGCTGCTATTATTTCTACGAGTGAATGGACCGTTGCATATAAACCCTTAACCCAAAATGCACGGGAGATTCAAATTTGATCAGTCCTGCCCCACTCCTCTACATCTGCTTGTCCTATTGGCGATTTGGGTGAAGCAGAGTTGGGTCTTGGCCAACTGCTCGTCCCTACTGACCAGCGCTGCGAGCATGTTAACGTGGAAATTTGAACGGGGAGGCGAAATTCAGACTTCCCGCCACTTTCTGATCCACGGTGTAAGCAGGATGGTCTCAAAGCGCTCTTTCCTGCTGGTTTTCTTTTCCTACCTGCTTCTTGGCGGGCTCCAGCAGGCGGAAGGGATGGTAGCAGAAGGGCCAGTGGTTTTAAACACCCCGAGCGGCAGGATAAGGGGCGAGAGATACCTACTAGCAGACGGCAGTAAAGGAATGAGGTTTCTTGGGATACCCTACGCTGAGCCTCCTGTGGGACCTCTACGATTTGCTGTGAGTAGTTTGCTTGCTAATCTCTGTTATGGTACTACAACTACCTACCTACCTACCCACCCCCTTGCCTTGCTACCTACCCATCCACCTACCTACCTACCTACCTAACTAACTAACTAACGAACTACGACGACGACGACGACGACGACGACGACGACGACTACTACTACTACTACTACTACTATTATTATTATTATTATTATTGTTGTTGTTATTTTTATTATTGGCCAGCTGCATGCTGTCGTTGTTATCATTATAAGTAATGTAATAATAGTAGAAGTGGTAGTGGTAGTAGTATTAGGTAACATTTCATTATCCATGCCCCTGATTCTCCTTTAATATTTTTTAGTTTGGTTGTGATTTATCGCCCGATTCGATGACATTGTCCCGGTTTTGTGATATGTTGTTTTATGCAGGGTGTGAATTTGAATGTTGCACATGAGCTCTTTCTTTCTTTTTTTTTTTTCCAATTTATATTTTGTAATGGTCATGTGGAGAGAATGAATAACAAGAGAGAGGTGAAAAAGATATATCTGAGTGAATTTGAAGGAGGGAGGAGGCGAGGCAGGCCAAGGAGAAAGTGGAGGGATGTGGTGGATGAGTGTGTGAGGAATAGAGGTATGAAGTCGGTGAGGCTAGGGGACTGACAAGTGATCGAGATGACTGGAGGAATGTTGTGAAAAGAAGCGCATGATCAGGAATTTGGCACCCTTTTTTAACGTGACTGTGTCCGGATTGACTCCATCGGATACGTTTATGTGAAGCTACGGAATGTGGTGAATGTTTTTGGCGTATCAGATAGAGCCAGGATTCCGGGGGCTTAAATGATGAGTGAATGGAAGCGTGGACTGTTGGAATGGGCGGACTTGGGCAGTCCGGACGTTGCTACTCCTCACCCTGCCCTGGGGTGGGAAAGGAGGTCCTGATGATAATGAATGATATTTTGTAAAGCTAGTATCAGCCGCTCTCTCTCTCTCTCTCTCTCTCTCTCTCTGGGAAAGGAGGTCCTGATGATGATGAATGATATTTTGTAATATTAGTATCAGCTGCTCTCTGTCTCTGTCTGTCTGTCTCTCTCTCTCTCTCTCTCTCTCTCTCTCTCTCTCTCTCCCTCCAGATTTTTGCATAAATGTATGCTAATTCGTCTATCACGATGACAGTCCTTTTTTCACTTTGTTCTTAAATAACAAGAGACGACATATTGAGGTCAGGAGAGAATTTTTCTCTACGAGAGGGCTTTGCTTAGTTGATTAAAATCTTCAGGTAGTTAATGAAAATCAGACCTCATTGTAGAGGTATTAAACCGCCTATCAGATAACATGTTGTTCCATACATGCACAGTACCGTATATACGTCAGTGACATCCTCGGTTAGATATTCGTAACCTTTTCAGTCTAATGGTGCATTAGTTTATTCTTATTCCTTCAAGATTATTTCAGTCAACTTAAGGATGATGTCTAGTAGGGGCTGGGTAAATGAAGGCTATATTGAACCCCTCCAGTTGGGGAAAAAATAAACACACACTCCCTGGGATATTACCGTCTGGTAGCAGCAAGAATTAAATACAAAAATGCGTAATGCAGTGAAAGGGTTAAGTAGGCTACCGTTAAGCAAGTTCAAGTAGTATGCATGTATGTCTATATCATCCCAGCTTTTGTGTAGCAACCATTCTACCTGTTTGCGTGTTTAATAATAAGCACGGGACGGCCCTGCAAGGGAGGTTGCTTGCCTGTGGTTGATGTGTCTGCTTGGCCTGACAGACCGGGGTTATTCAACAAACAACTGTTATACATACCTAAATGTCAAGTGATCCTTTTAAGGTGTGTTTGTAATGTATGATAAGGTACTTAAATGTATATTTGCATCGTTTTCCACTTTTTTTACGTACCAGTCTACCTATTTACGTGTTTACTGATCTACGTACCTACATGTGCACTGATTATCTTGTTTTCCTCTGTAACTACCCACTAAGTTTGGAAGTATGTCGTTTTACCTGTTTAGCTACGTGTGTGTCCCTATAAACATCACCGCTGTTCGTATATTGGATCCTATAAACCGCTAACAACGCACTAACCCACCTCCCCTTCCTACTTGCCAACATTTTGCCTCTTCCCCCAATCTGTTTTTCACCGCCTTTATTGTTATCATAGTTCTGGTTTATTGTGCTTCTTCCCCGCTTTTGTTTTTCTCTGCATTTGTTGTTTTCATCGTTTTAATTCTGGTTTATGATTGTTTGTTCTCCATTATCTTATTTCTCCTTCTTTCTGCTTGCCAAAATGTGCTTTCTTTAATGTGTTTTTCGGCGTATTTAAATTTCCATCTTCCTGGTTCGTCTTTACTTCAAGGTCAACTTTTGCAGCTTTTCTCTCTCTCTCTCTCTCTCTCTCTCTCTCTCTCTCTCTCTCTCTCTCTCTCTCTCTCTCTCTCTCTCTCTCTCAGTGCCTGTGTTTTCTTGTTCTGTTCAGTCCGTTTTTCACGACATCTCCGTTTTCGTCGTTGATTCTTCAAGGTTAGAGTTCTAACTTCCCCTCCCCCCCGCGCCCTCTCTCGTTCAGTTCAGTCTATTTTTCACTGCATCTGTTTTCGTCTGATTCTTCAAGGTAAAAGTTCTCTCTCTCTCTCTCTCTCTCTCTCTCTCTCCACAAATGCCTGTATTTTCTTGTTTTCTGCCTCATTTTAATAAATTCATATCCACCCTTTTTTCCATTTTTTGGTGGGAAACTCGACCGAAATTGCTAAACTTTTGGCGCGAGTTTTTGGGCGGGAAAATTTTTGGCGCGAAGTTTTTGCCGCGACCGAGGGAAGGGACGGGAAGGCTTAGTTTATTATTTTCATTATTATATTTTTTATAAGGAATGCAATTACTCGTGAGAATATTTGAGTGGGAGGGAGAAAAATGTTGGGTTTCATGAATATTAACTCGGCCAGTCTTACTTCATTATGTATTTTGAAAAGAGTGGGTGAGTTTTGTAAAAGAGGGGGAGGAGAGGGAGTTCTTGATATTACATCCGGATGGAGAGAGAGAGAGAGAGAGAGAGAGAGAGAGAGAGAGAGAGAGAGAGAGAGAGAGCGGGGGAAGGGAGGCGTAGCGAATAATTGTTAGAGGATAACTGGAGGAGAAAATATTATGGGAAATGAGAAAGAATGAATGCATCAGATGAATCAATATTTAGCCCCTACAGTCCCATGATATATTCTTTAATTTACTTACCCGGGATAGTCCGCTGATAGTGAAGAAAATAACGAAGGTTTATATCCAACCCATCCAGTTCGATAAGTCTCACAAGCTGAAAAAATCGTCTGGAGGCAGGAAGAAAAAAGGTGGGTGAGTGAGGGGGTAAAAGAAAAAGAAAATTACGTGCTTAGGCTGAAGGACTGAAAGGAAACATTTTTTTTTACGTGGTGTTATACCAGTATCGTGACAGCAAAACCATTAACTTGAGTAAATGTATGTTGGCGTAACTTTGAGAACAGTCGAAATGCCCTGTTATTTTCTGTAGTGGCCTCTTCACAGATTCATTTTTCCAGTTGTCAGTTTAGCATACGTTATATCGATTTAGTCCCTCTCAGCATGATTTAGGTCTTTGTATCAGGTACACATGGGGCAAATGATATAGGTTTTGTCAGACATATTTAGGTCTTTTTTTTTTTCCAGGTAATTCTGTATCCGTTATACCCTAATCTGGCCTAAAATTGTCATCTGCTCATCTTGAATACTGAGTTGTAACAAGAGATTAACAAGGGATTATGGTGCTAGTCATGAAGAAGTGCTGTGGAATATAATGAAGAGCCACAGTATTGTCTTACTCTGCCCCTGAGCTACGTGAATTAAGATACTGAAGGACAACACTCTGGACCAGGTTGAAGTAAAAGGGATACAGTTAGGTTTATTTGTGTCCTTTATGATAAGTTCAGAGTCATTCAGTTTAGTGTAGATTTAGTTAGGTCCATTCCTGCCACGTAATGCTCTTTCTGATCCTTCACATCCTGTCCAGTCAGATCAGGTCATTTCCCTCATCCAGTCCAGTCGGATCTGGTCATTTCCCTCATCCAGCCCAGTCAGGTAAGATCATAGAGGTAGGAATAGGGTAGAGTCGGCGTGAGAAGGCTCCGGTGAAGCCAGAGAACTGTCAAACGGCCATATTGGTCAAGTCGAGAGGTCACGGCAACACCTACCTGACTTGAAGAAGATTGCTGTGCACTCCTACCTCTATGGCTGTGCCCATAGAGGTAAGAGTCCTAATCCTACCTCCGTGGGTGTGGCCATGAGATTATTAAGCCTTTAATACCTCCAGCTGTGTGTCCACCTGGTATTCCTCAGTGAAAATGCCAGAAACAAAGTAGACTTCACTCTACCTCTGGTTTTAGTTGTAGTTCAGCTGTGGGTGTGAGACGTTCTGTCCTAAGTTGTAACTCACCAACAAATAACCTAAGTCTCCAAAAATGCCCACCACCTGTGCCGCATTTGGGTGTAATGAAAGAGGAGATAAGAAATCTGACCCATCCATTACATTTCACTGGTGAGTATCTTTAGAGTGAATTATAGTTTGTAGGTTAGTATGCAAAAATAGATAAATAAATAAATAAAGATAAAACATATTTTTTTCTGTTTGCAACTAAGAAAACACTCCCGCCTGGTCAGCGGAACCAAGTCAGACAGCTGTCAAAGAGGTCGCCGCCATGTTGGTCGAGACAGGTCTGTCGGCCTCACTCTGACCTACCTTTGGTTAATCCCATATGCCGCCTCTACCTACTCCTATCTCTATGGGTAAGATCATTTCCCCCACCCAACCCAGTCAGATCAGGTTATTTCCCCCATCCAGTCCAGTCAGATCAGGTCATTTCCCCCATCTAGCCCAGTCAGATCAGGTCATTTCCCTCATCCAGCTCTGTCGGATCAGGTCATTTCTGATCTACATAGTTTAAGTCGTTTCCCTCATCCAGCCCAGGTAGATCAGGTCATTTCCCGTATCCAACCCCTTCAGAGCAGGTCATTTCCCTTTAGGACAAATTAGGTTAACTCGGAGCCAAACAGCCCATCATACCGGTAGGTCTATTGTGGCACTGCACGTCCATTTCGACCTGATCAGAACGGTTTAGGGACATTCAGGTTCAGTTTGGTTTGTTCAGGTCCAGGAAGTTTCAGTCAGATCAGAGTCAGGAGTGCATATCACTGTAAGTCTAATACAATGACTAAATATCGATTCAGGTCATGCATGTGAAGCCGTATGCCAGCAATGAGTCCTTTTGGTGCTGTTGGTTTCGAGGTATGACAATTCAGGTCGTTGAGGGCCTTGAGGTTCATGCGGTCAATACAGATTTCTCCAGGTCACGCCTATTAAGGTATATGCCCCAGATTACCCCACTAGTGGAATATTTTAGGAGCTTATGTGAGTTCAGGTCATTCAAGACGGTATGGATAGAGAGGACGTGAGATGGGCTGGGATGTTGGTGGATGGTGGGGTACTCTAGGGCAATATACCCTGCATGTGAATATGGGTGGTGTAAGTTGGCCAGTTGTCATTTTTTCAAAAATGATATTTGCCACTTCAGAGTTGGAATGGGTTGGTTGGGTGGAGAGGAATGCGAGAGCTGGTGGTGGGGCATGCCTGGTTAAGAGTATGCTGTGAAGATGGGCGTTGTAGGTTGACGGATGAACTAATGAGCAAATAATGAGTAGGTTAGGTAGAAGAAAGTGCATGTCATGAGCTAAAATTGTAGTGGGTGTTGTGGCAGGGCAGGACGAGTACACCCTGTGAAGGTGAGCGTTGTATGAAGAATGGCATTAATGGTTGGAAAGAGAAGATCAAGAATTATGATTGTGGGGGGAAGTATAAAAAAAAAAGATGGGGTGGAGGGAAGTACAAAAATGATGAGGTGAGTGGAGAGGAGTGGGCGGGACGGGCTTGTGGGGCATGCCAGTAAAACTGTGCATTTATATTCATGCTACCACCACTACGATTCCATTTGTTTAGGAGAGACCTGTAATTGTGGTGTTGAAAAAGCACGTCAGCTGTCAGCAGTTATGTTTGCCTATAATACCAGACTTCGTATCTTGTGAGAACCGACCGACAAATTTTCAAGCATCTTAGTACTCTTTGGCTTCTATAGCCCGCCGTCAACTAAATATAATCGTTTGGTGTTCGCCGGAATAGAATGGAATTGTCCCGACAATGAGATAGTTAATGGTGACAGGATTAACACTGAGGGAGGCCTAAGACTCACCCCTATAATCATCATCGGGCGTTAGGTGGAACACAGTACGAGAGTTGTCCTGATCCTGAGAGAGTAACCAGTTCCCACGATAATCATCTGAATAGCAGTTTAATGTCATTTGAATCGTTTTGTTTTCATATATATTTTTTCACTGTAATACACAATTTACTTTGACTGTGAAGTGTGTGAAAGCCCCTTGAGTGAAGACAAGAATAAACAAGCAGTCTTATCCACAACTCAGGAGGGCTTGTTAATATGGAACCAAATTCACAAGCAGAGTTACCGTATCATCATTTCAGTCACAACTAGATTTGGTTTTTCAGCACGAACGGGAGACATGGGTAGAATCTCGATCTCCTTTTCATGTACTTCCTGCAATAACGAACCCTATTAACGACGGGAAACTGGGTGTAAATGTGTATGAGAATGGTCACAGGTATATCTGTCCCTATTTTAACGATACCGGTACCGCCTTCAGTACTGTTCCCATTTCGTACATGCATCTCCAAGCATGCTACTTCGGACTTTGCTAATATTGATTGTTTGACGTAGTGACCCCTGTACAGCCGCTAGACATCATCATCATCATCATCATCATCATCATCGTCATTGTCATCATCATCATCATCATCATCATCATCATCATCAGTCTCGAAAGAAAGGAAGAAAAAAAAAATCATAATTTCGAAAGAAAGAACAAAAAGAAGAGCGGAGAAGAAAGAGGCAAGATCGTGTACTGTAATAGAGCTGATGAAAGAAAATGAAGGGACACTGGTACGTAAATAAAGGCGAAAGAAAGAAAAGACGGAAAAAAGGACGAGATTACGGATGTAAGATGAAAGTTGCAAAAGGACATAAAACATGGACGAAGAGAAAGGAACACAAATGCAAGACAAAAGAAAATCTATGGTAAAAGAAAGAGAAAAGATTGGAGAAGAAAATTAAGACGACGAAAATGAAGTGCGAAGGAGAGGTCGAAGGAACGGAAAGGAAGGAGGAAAGAGCCCACATGAAGACAGTAGGAAAGAGAGGGGGAAACAAAAAGAAAGAAACGCTTAAGAAAGACTAAAGGAAAGAGAGTGAACGACAAGGAAGAGCTCAAGGGACATAGTACGGTATGCGGAAAGGAGGATGGCGGAAAGAAACAGGTGAAC
Organism: Coenobita brevimanus; assembly: GCF_032717465.1. Lineage (NCBI taxonomy): Eukaryota > Metazoa > Arthropoda > Malacostraca > Decapoda > Coenobitidae > Coenobita > Coenobita brevimanus. Next base: position 54,985,839 of record NC_136959.1, on the reverse strand, counting down.
GCAATAGCAGAACAGAAGAAAACAAGAACAGAGAGCGAGAAAGGGAAGAAACGGGAAGAAAGAGACAAAAGTTCGCAAAAAGACTGAATGAACAACTAGGAAGCACTCAAAGAACAAAGTATACGGTGTGCAGAGGGGAGGATGGCGGAAGGGAACCAGTGGACGCAGTAGTACGACAGAAGAAAGCAAAAACAACGAAAGGAAAAGAAAGTATTAGGAAAGAGAGAAAAATTACAAATAAGAGAGTGAAGGACAAGGAAGAAGTAAATGGAGAAAGTACGGTTCAAGATGGTAAAGGGAGAAAGTATTGTACAAGGTAGTAAAGGGAGAAAGTATGGTACAAGGTGGTAAAGGGAGAAAGTACGGTACAAGGTGGTAAAGGGAGAAAGTACGGTACAAGGTAGTAAAGGGAGAAAGTACGGTACAAGGTAGTAAAGGGAGAAAGTACGGTACAAGGTAGTAAAGGGAGAAAGTACGGTACAAGGTAGTAAAGGGAGAAAGTACGGTACAAGGTATGTGGAAGGAAGGGTGACAAAACACGGGCGGAACCCGTGAACGTGAGGTGTAATTGGACCCTTGAGCTCCTTCAGTACGGTGACCGTATTTTTTCGCTTGCTTGATCTACCGTTTAACGATTTGATTCGGTTTCAGATAGAAACGGTTTTATTTAGCCCCCTCAATACGATACGAGTTGTATTTTCTCCACCACCGGACGATTTTATTCAGCTTAAGTTTCACTGTGGAAGGAACAGAAACAGTCTTCCTCAACCTTTTTAATACGGTGACGTTTTGTGGTTTTCCTGTTACCGCCGGTCGAGTTTATTCAGCTTCGGAAAAACTTTCGATTTTTTTTTTCTTTTACTACCAGATGAGAACTTCGATTTTTTTTTTTATTTCCTTTTACTACCAGATGAGATTTTCCAGGTTTGGAAAGACCATATATATGGGGTCAGAAACAGTCTTCAGTCCTTCATTTCGTCGACCTTGTCACTTTATTATTGCGACCGTCAGACGAGATTATGCAGCACAGAAAAGAACTCTCACGTTGATGAAGTCAGTAAACTTTATCATTGTAGTACTCTTCTCCAAGTAACTCTAGACGAGTTTATTCAGCTGCGGATGAGTCATTGGAGTTTGGGAGAGTTGACTATGTTTGGTATTATTAACCCTCTAGTGGTCAGGCAGGCGATTTAAAAATAGTTAAGAGTGGGTCATAGGAGCCAGATTGTTTAAATTCTAAGAGACGGACATTTGGGCAAATGAAGTTCCCGTCTTATACGCTTGGACATATGAAACACCTCGTGACGTCATTTGTAGTCTATTCTTGCTGCTAGCAGACGATTTCATTCAGCTTGGGAGACGGCCGTAAGAGTACAGGTGTTTTTGAAGGCTGTATCAGACTCCCCCTGTTCGATAACTCATTCCTGACCTAAATAAGATTTTGATATGGCAAGAATGAATTTATAAGACGTCACTACACTGAATATATATATATAGGAAATAAATGTCCTTACTATGGCGTGGAACGAGTTTAATTGTGGCGAACGTGTTCGAGTCGAGGAACTGTGATGAAAATTATTTAAAGCACATATGCGATTCAAATTCACCACTTTCCATTGTACGTTCACATTTTCTTTGGGTGAAGTGATTTTCGTTTTGTATTTTGCGCTCCGCAAAAATCAGTAAGCAGTTTGCAACTTGTGACTCGCGCCGAATTTCTAATTCGTATGCCACGCATTTGGCGACAGCGTTACCAGACAACACCTGACAAAATCGGTCACACGTAATCTCTCTTAAAATAGTTGTTTCTGAACCAATTTTCATTATCTAAATAGCCAATCCTCTGTTTTGAAGGGATATCTGATGAGATGAACTACTCGTTAAAGACTTCAACTTCGATAGAGTCAGTGCATTGACAGGTTTAAGAATACTTCTGGCCGTTTTGGTATAGTGAACTTTGAGAAAGTCTGTTTCACGTGGTCATATTATACTTTCATGAGTATTCCAGAAATGCTTAATTCATAATTATAAGTTCATTGTTTCCATAGTTACTGTTCCTGTTCGGTTTGCCTCCCCATCCACCCAGCGGTACTGTGGGGAGCAATATTGTGTCCATAGGAAAGAGGAAGAGAAAGAAGCTTAAGTTAGTGCCTGTCAACTGCACGAGGGTCATTGAGGTAGGCAAACAGGGAGCTAAAGGCGTGCTTTACCGAGGCGCAGGCTGAAGATTGTCTCAAGTCAAATGGCTTTGTATATATATATATATATATATATATATATATATATATATATATATATATATATATATATATATATATATATATATAATGGCGCGAGGTGAAAAGGACATACTGTATTTTATCTCCTTTCTCTTTTATTCCAACTGCTCTACTGGACTGACGATTTTATTCAGTTTAGCAAAGGCCTTTAGTACTGAACAGGATAAAGAAGGCTAAAGGTATTGACTTCAGTTCTAAAGCTTCTAAACTGAATAAAATTGCGTGGAGGTAGCAAGAAACCAAGAAATACCGGTACAGTGTCGCTGTAAAGTGGTTAAAGGCGCTTTTATTTGAGAAACCCAGGCAACTGACTTCCTTAAGCCAAATGGCCTTTCCTGCGGGAGACTAGCTGAAACCAGCCTTAAGCCGAGCTTTAGCCAAGTTGTAGCAAGGTCGATCTGACCTGGGCTTGAGGTCGAAGTGTAACGTCACATGTAAGCAAGTAGTCATATGCTACTGTGATGGAAGAGGTATATTCCCCTTTCTTATTGATTAGGCCATAAACATACAACCCCAAATAATAATATATGCCGGTAGCATGGAAGCATGTTAGGTTTAGCTGTAAATGCCCATATCCACTAAAGCTTGTATGCAGATAGTACTTGATGGAAGTAAGGTTGGCGGCGACGAGTAATAGGAAAGAGAATTATAATACTAGATTGGTCAGAATCTACTAGAAATAGGCTGAAGTTCTCCTAAGCAAAGGAAAACTGCCGCTTTGCTTCAAGACGTCAGACGATCCTTCTCTACTTGTCATGTTGAATGTTTCATGATGATGATAATGGTAGTGATTGAACATGATGATTGATGCTGATAATGATGATGATGATGGAAATAATAATAATAATAATAGTAATAATAATAATAATCATAATAAGAATAAGAATAATAGTAATGGATATCGTAATGGAAAGAGATTGCAAAGAGTTGACCCAGATAAGAAAAAGTTCTGAGTGGTGGGGGAAACAGATTAGCTAAACACAGACTGTAGTAATTCCCAGCCTGTGGGTGGTTATCCCACCTGGAGTAATATTTCAGCTTTAAAGAGATAATGAATATCCTTGCCTCTGTGAATGAGCTGGGAAGTTAAGATATGGGCCGAAATTCACAAAATTACAGGTAGATATTTCATCTCAAGCAAAATTGGTAAAAATTAGCTACTGGTGTGACAAGGACTTGATCGTAAATGTGAATCAACGTCATGAAGTTGAATAATTTTTGGTAGTGTTATGACTTATGGCCCATGAATCGCCTCGTTATGCATACTTCTTGCAGCGAGATATATATATATATATATATATATATATAGATATATATATATATATATATATATATATATATATATATAACGAATTTGAATGTAATTGCGCACGCCCATTTTTTATTCTGAAGTACTCAAGTATTTTTTGCAGTTTGATGTTGGAAACTGAACATACTTTTTTTTATTTTTATTTTTTATTTTTTAAGCTGTAACATGAATTGTAAAGCGTTCCTCATTAGGCTTAGCCGCACCTCGACCTTTGGTGCATATTTTTTGTTCTTTTTTGCAAGGAAGAAAGAACCAAAGGGTCGAAAGTGTTCTTTCCTGGAAACACTAAATGAAAGATCCAAACTCATGATCCGTTCACTTCGAGGTGCGTTGACACATTGTGTTCAAAGGACTGGAGGTCATAGGTCGAGGGAAACACAGAATAAGGGAGACACTTGCAGAGTTGACGTGTTGCATACGTGAAAGACAGCGAATATTGCATAAGAGAGTTGAATGGGAAAGGAGTGTGTGTGTTGCCAGAGCTTCAGGTGACTTTGCACTTAGTGACAAACCAAATGGTGTCCTGTGACCCAGGAAATCTTTTACTTCTTTGGTAAGGTTAAGGTACAGGTGGGGGTAGACTCCGTGAAGCGCATAGCAATGGTGTTCATTTCCATAGCATAGACCTCTGAGCCTGTGGCGGGTTATTAACCCAGTATCCCGGGATACAAGGCCACTGCGTCCACAGTGGTGTTAGGTGTCACACAAGGGCCAAGGTACTCGTTTTATCTCTCAGCCCACAAATGTTGGATGAAAATCAGAGTAGAGTTGCATGTACCAGAATTCGAACCCTGGTACTAACGGGCCCGCACCTTGGCAGTCAGCAATGGATAGTAGTCGTATCACCAGATA
>NC_136959.1:54933899-54976399 GCF_032717465.1 Coenobita brevimanus | reverse complement strand
TGTTCCCCGTTCTGAATTTATTCGCGTACATTATTCCTTTTCTTTAATCCTTCCTTTATATGTTTCTCTTTTTATTCAGCCGGTCCTTGTTCATCTTTATGCAAGCTTTTCTTGATCCGCCGTTATTGAACTCTTCTTTATTCTGCCTTAATTCAGTCTTTCTTTATTCCCTTTATTTTATTTCCATTTTTTTTTTCATTCTTTTCTTCCTCCTTCGTGTTTCCATCGATTATTTTGATTTTCCTTGATACCTCATCCTTTTCCCCTCATATGTGTTCCCTTAATTCTCTCCTTTCATTTGCTGTATTCTTTCGTTAGTCTTCCCTCTCCTTTGTCCTTTTGAGTATATGAAAAACTAGCGTGGTAAATGTCCATCTCCTAGCCTCATGCACCTGTATTTAACCTTTTCATATTCCATTTTTGTTTATCCTCCTTGTTCTGTAGTTAATATGTATCTGTCCTCTTTACATCTTTTTATTTTTTCCATTCGTCCGTTTTCCTAACATTTTCGTCTTCCAACTCCTTGCCCCTTCCCCCTTTTTTTTTTTTTTTACCTCCTTTCGTTTTTTTTTATATATATACTCCTCTTCGTCGTTTAGTTTTCCTTTTCTTTCCCATGTATATTTTTAATTAATTTCTTCACATCTCGTTCTTCTTCCATCTTTCTTTTTCATTCTCCTTGTTTTTTATTGTCTTTCGTCTTTTTCTATCTTACTTTTTTTATTCTCCTTCCTTCTTCCTTTCGCGTCTTTCCCTTTTCATTCGAGCTTAATTCTCCCTTGTCTTCTTTTCCACTTTTATTTCATTTGTTCTTTGCCTTTTTTTCTTTGTATTCTCTTATTCCAGCAGTATACGGTATCTTTTCCTATCATCCCAGCCTTCTCCTGAATCTGTCTCAGTTTTCCCCTTTGTTTCCTTCATTTATTCTTCTTTCTTTTTTGCCTCGTCGCTATTTTGTGTCTTTGCCTCTTGGCTATTTTGTGTTTTCTTCAGTCGTATTCTCCAGCAGTGTTCGGTATCTTCTTATCATCTGTGCCTTATCCTGTCTTTGTCTCAGGTTCCTCTTTTGCTTCCTTCATTTATTCATCTTTGTTCTTTGCTCCTTCGTTTTGTTGTCTTTGTTTTCCTGCTCGTCTTTGCCTCTTTCACTTGTCCTTCCCGTATCCATGCCCTTGGCCCTTCCCCTCCCCTCACCCCCCCCATGGTGTAATATATATTTTTTCCCTCCCCACTTTTGGTTATATTCAGTGCCTCTTTTTTTTTCTTTTCTTTTTTTTTTTTTACTATTATCCATGTCCTTTTCTTGCTGTGCTTTTCCGTTCTTAGTTATTGTTTTCTCTGGTTTCCTCATGTAGTGTTGCCAGTTGCGTCTTCCTCTGTTCTCTCACCCATCCGTTTTCCTGCTCTTCCTCTTACTCTCAGTTTATTTATTTTTCTTCTTTTTTCCTTTTCCTCTCTACTTTCTTTTTACTTGTTCTGTTTTTCCTTTCATTTTTGTCTGTTGAATGAGTTTGTCCTCTCTTTCTTTCTCTCTCTCTCTCTCTCATTTTATCCTTCCTCTTCCGTCCCATTTCTTCCCTCTGTCCCTTCCACTCCATTTGCTCCCTCCTTTCCCTCCACCCCTTCTCCTTCAAAATAGCCGCGGAAGGACCAGCAGGGTATAGAATTGTATCGTTTTACTCTGCTTCTTACTCCTTTGCATTCTCTTCTTCCCTCCTCCTGCGTCTCCATACCGTCTTCTCTTTTCTTCTTCCTCTGTTATTTCATCCCTCCAACCTATTGCGTCTTCCCTCCACCCATCTTCCGTCCAGCGCCTCTCTCCCCCTCCCCTATCTCTCCATATCAGCAAAACTTTGTGGGCTTCGAATACATTTACCTATTGGCCAGTATGGATATATTGGTGTGTGTGTGTGTGTGTGTGTGTGTGTGTGTGTGTGTGTGTGTGTGTGTGTGTGTGTGTGTGTGTGTGTGTGCAGTGTAATTATTGTACTATATTTATTCAACAATTATAATGAAGCTCAGTGAGAAAACTGGTGTTACACGTTCCTTATACCACTAAACTTTCTGATAAGGTTATTGACTTTATTAGGCTGTTAGATAAAACCTATGAAGTCTGTATTTGTGGTCAGTCAGGGCTTAAAAATGGTGTATTGTAACCCCTTTTTGTAGCGAGTATTGTTATCGGCATAGCTATTGTTATCGGAATAAGTATTTTTAGTATATAATGGGCTTCCAAAGAGTCGAGTTTAAATAGGATACCGTACCCTAGATTCACATAATGTGGCAACGAAACAAAGCCAGTCAAGTTTTTCACTCTTTATGAAAACTAGAACCACAACTACCACTACTTTTAATTACGGTACTCAGGCTAATACCTTACCTTTACACACACCTTTTCCCTAATGAATTTTACACCGTAACTATATATATATATATATATATATATATATATATATATATATATATATATATATATATTTAAATGCAGAAACGAAGGAGCTAAAGGCTGCAAGCCTGTCTAATGTTGTCCATCTCAGGACGAACTTAACAATAGGGCGCCAAAATAAAGATGAATTAATTTCGAGGTACCCTGGACACAACGCCCTAAAAGACTGGAGGTAATAGTCAAAGAGAGACAGTTCCAGCCCTGTGAGTTGAATACATGAAGGATTAAGAGCACAAGTTAACTCTTGCAGGAGAGGGTGCTGAACAGGAATCGGATGGTGTGTGTTTCATGAAGGGTGCTGTGTCCCGGACATAAAACGGGTAAGAGTTGCGTTTCCATGTGGGGGCTTTACTCCGGACGTAATCGGGGAAGGATGATGCAAGCAGACAGTTCAGAAGAGCAATAACCACTGAAACAGCGGTAGTACAGTGTAGAGGGAAAAAGAGATGTAACACCAGCAATGGGAGGTAGGTTGAAGGGAGTCGGTAAGTGGAGGGGTGCTGACAAGACGAAAAGCCTTTATCTCAGGTCTGGTACTTGGGGAGGGAGGGGAGATTAGCTGCCTGGATGCGTGCAAGAGAGAAGGAGCTCTTCGTTGATGGAGCCGAAGGACTAATGAAGATACAGGCATTGTAGTATGCTTTATAGGGCAGGTAGATACACAACGATAGAGTAAAGGATAAGTAGTGATAAAACAGTTGTGTAGAGAGGGTTGTTTATATAACATGAATTGTGTATATATATAGGCATTACCAGCAAACGCTATGTTTTCTATAATTACCCTCTCACATTACAGTCTCTCTCTCTCTCTCTCTCTCTCTCTCTCATTTTATCCGTCCCCTGCCTCCCTTCTATCTCATTTCCTGGCTGTGAAGGATAACGCTTGCTACAACCTTAGCATCGAGAACATGTGCTAATTATCTGTTCGTTAGTTTTCCTTCCACTGGTTCCATCTTTAATATTATCTATTTTTATTTTTGTGACACGGCATTTTTAACTGGTGGTAATGTTTGTGTTACCTTTAGTGTTTCTCACTTCCGTTTTGCAGTTCTTTTCAAATGAATGTATTGTTTGTAATGGCAGCTAACCCCTTCAATCCGAGGACGCATTTTTTATTTTGTCCATGCTATCCCCAGAGTTTTATCCTACTTAGGCGAGACTTTTTTCCAGGAGGGGTTACATACTATCTGTCTGTCTATCTACCTATCTATTGCCAGACGCCTTGATCCCTTAAGCGATGGCCACAAACAAATCGCCCCCATGTCTCACTGTCCCCTGCCTTTTCGCTGCCCTCTCCCCACCTCACACCTCCCTCTCTCATATACATCTCCACTCCATTCCTCCATCTCATCCTCTGCCTCCCCCTCCCTCTCCCCTCCTCCTCACTCACTCACACTCGCCTCGTTAGTCTCTCGCTCTTCATCTTCTCCACATGGCCAGACGTTCTTCATTAATTCCATTACAACGAGTTATCCATCCTAACTTAAATAAAATCGTAAGGAGGCTTCAAAAATAAAAAAGAAAAAAAAAGTCCTCTCCAAGTGAACGGGTTAACCACAACACACCTTAAAGAGAGAGAGAGAGAGAGAGAGAGAGAGAGAAGGGGGGTTGTTTTGTCCCGCTCTTGTGTCGCCTCACTTCCGGTGCTTCCAACCCATGACCTTGCCCGTGTAAATATGGTAATTGAGTGGCCTCCATTTACAGGAGGGGCATATACCTGTTGAGTGGCGCTAATGCTGCTTCACCACGCTGGGTAAATACACTACCTGAGAGACCTATCGGCTTACAGGGCGGGTTTTATGCCCCCAGAGTGGCCATTACCTTACCCAAACGCTTCCTCCGTGACTCGTTCTCCCCTTTCATGTTGACACTGAAGAATATCACTACGTTAAGCAAATAAGTAATAAATAAATAAATATATATGAAATAATGGCTATATGTATACGAGTAAAAAATCGAAGTGTATAGTTTTGATTATATATTTTGAAGAGTGGTGCGAAATCGAGGTGCATTTAGTTTTTTTTTTTTTTACTGCCTTTCACATATAGAAATTATACTCATGTGTAGAGCTCCAACTGCCAATGCAATTCGTAGAAGATTGATTGGAGATTAAAAATAATTCTGGCCAATAATTTTCTCTGAGCCCCCGCTCTTCAGAATTTGCCACTGTACCCCTGATTCCGTGGTCAAATAACATAGCTTACTATAATATACAAGAACAAACGGGTGTAACATGCAGTATAAACCACTAGCGAAGATGTGTTACGAAATCTCCAAAGTCGCCTAGAATACGACCCTTTGTTTGGATAATCATTCTTGACTCCGACTCCATTATCTCTCTCTCTCTCTCTCTCTCTCTCTCTCTCTTCATTTTATTCTTGTTACAGGACTTAAATGAAGCATAGGTAGAGTGCTCTATACCCCTTACTCTAGCTTTGTCTATCTTAAATGCTGAAATGTGACTCTAGATGAACAGGAGAATATTATGATGATCACGAAGAATTGTTATAAAAAAGATATAGGACTGTAATAATGTCTTTTTCTGCCATTGAGTTATTTGTGAAGTACTCTGCAAAAGGACGAAAATATGGGGCAAGTTTGAGTTGGAGTAAAATATTAAAATAATGAAGAGATCTAAGCATAGACTAGACAGTATTTCCGCAGAGGCCCGGCAGCCCTCGTATTCACACCAAATGGGGCCACACGTATTCCCGTGTCACCAGGGTAATGGATTCGACTTGGTTTGATTGAGTTGAAATGACTCGGAAGTGGCCTGAATTGACCACTGGATCTAATTTATTGTTAATTAGGTCAAGCCGTTCAGTAGTTATCAGGTTTTGCTTCCTGAAGGCTACTGTAGCACGTGGCTGGCCGATGTGCTTGTTTTTTGTGGTATAAATAATGATTGAATGTACCGGTAGCCTTTTTCATTCGCAGGAACTGAAATAGGGACCTGGATTGTTGCTTAGTCGGTTGTGTATCGTGTCCTGGGTGAATGTGTGAGTGGTTTCCTTGTCAGTCACATGCATGGCCTTGTTGACTTGTTGCTTCCTGGCAGATTGAAAGTGTAGCTCTTATCTTTGGCACGAACTGAAACACGGAGCTGGGTTGTTACTTCGCCGGTTGCGTGTCGAGTTGTAGGGAATGATTGGCTGGTTTCCTTATCTGTCTCTGTCTGTCTGTCTGTCTGTCACACACACACACACACACACACACACACACACACACACACACACACACACACACACACACACACACACACACACACACACACACACACACACACACACATTGTTGACCTCCTGGCTGAGCTGATCCTGACCATTGCAAAAATTGTGTGTGGTGTGACCTATTACGCCGCCATTACCGGGTTTTGTTTACGTCATGAGTGTGCTTGTTGAGTGCCCCTCCATCACCACACACTCATGGCTGGGTATATTGTTCCTTATTTACATTACACTTTATTTTTATCTTTTTTAGTAAGTGCCACTTTGATACATTTATTGCACTAAAAATAAACAGCGCCCCGAGTATGGTATAACAATACTCCATAGTGCAAGATATGAAGTTCTGCACTAAAAAAAAAAAAAATGTAGGGATGAGGTTACATGTGCATTGCCTCCACCATATAGTTCCTCTGCTTTTTCGCATTGGGCCATCCCTACATCATACATTTTACAAAATGTACATGTATATACTACTGCATTTTGCCCCACTGTGTAGATGTTGTTTTCTTCTCTTTCAGTGTATGTCAGTTGTCTGTATTACCCTGTCATTCTCATATTCTTCCTTGATGGATGGATGAATGATTGAACTAAATATGTCTGTATGTCTTGGTAGTATCCATTTAGGCTGTGTATCTGGCCTCCTCAGTCTGCTGTTGTTTCACTGTGTATGGCGTGATGGTAGGCTATATATTTGGCATAAATGTGTGAAATTTAATTTGTGGGGTTTGTGTGTTAACTTTGTTTTTAATTTTTTTCTCGTTCCATCGTGGCAGAGATCACGGTGCCAGGTACAGTTGTTGCTGTCAGTGAATGTTTGTCTGTCTCTCTGTTTGTTTGTCTGTCGGTCTTTCTCCCTTTGAAACCCGACACTTAACTAGTAAAGTTTAAGTTATGCGCCTCCCCTTCCTTTTATTTAAAGCGTTATCCGCCTCCATTGCACCTCTGTTTTTGCCTTGATGGTGGAGGGAATGGCTCTGTCCCAGGGGCAATATCAAGTGCAATGTGTGGATCGTTTGACGTGAGAGGCGGAACCGAGGATTTCCAAGGCTTGAATGCTGAGTGAATGGGTGTACGTGGCCCACTTCACCAAGCGCTCCGGGGTGATAGGTATTTAGTTTATTTCCTTTCCTATTCCTGAAGCCCTCCCATCCCATATATTAGTGGGAAAAATAATGATGATGATGATGATAACGGTGGTGGTGGTGGTGGTGGTGATGATGATGATGATGATGATGATGATGTTGATATCCGCTTCCGTTTTCTTGACAACACATGATGGTAACAGTGACGGTGATGATTTGGAAGTGGATGTGAAGTTAAAAATAGTGCAGGTCAAGGTCAGATGCAATGAAAATGTGCCGTCACGCTTTGAGTTTTACTTAATCTTTTATTTATATGAACGTGTGAGGGAGGAGAGAATGGAAGTTGGGAATGCAAAGAATTGTCGAAGATGTTGATCTGACGTTAAAAATAGCACAGATCAAGATCGTGTATAACGAAAATTTGCAGCCACGCTATTGGTTCTGGCGTGCTCATTTATTTATTTATGTTTATTTCTTCTACTTGTCTGTGAGGAAGAGAAGATTTGGAAGTTAAAGAAAACAGATAGTATAAGAATCGGTGGATGGAGTACGTAAGGAGGTGTCAAACCCAACACACCTTTCTAAATGTAGCAGTCGACGGAATGGTCTGTACCGTACAATCGTAGCGAGAATGACTTAAACAAATACAACAGATTATGCGAACTTATTGATTTCACAGTGCCAAGTTAAGCCTGATCTGTTGTATCTCCATTAACGATTTCTCCATACGTGGGTGTAAGTCTTCATTTTGTGTGAAAGTCTTTTGTCTGTGAGGTGAAAATGAGTAAGTTTATGACTTGATTGATGAGTGAGTAGGTATTTCTGACATCATTCACTAAGAACTAGTCGATAATTCTGCCTTAGTGATTGCCAGTTTCTATTTCGAGTGCCTTCCCACCTCATTTGTTAGTGGCAGGATTGTGATGGTCTATATTTCTTTTCATTAACTAAGTCCCGTTCTTTTTTAACAGAATTTTTCATTTCGAAGTATTAGTCCATTTTATTCTTTTCTTGTTCTCATTTTCTTCCTTCTTTCCTGAGTCGTTCTACGTCCCTCCCTTCTTCCACCCGTCCCTTGTCATTTCTTTCTTCCCCCTCGTATCTCTACTTCCTTCTTTTCTTTCTCTGTCTTCCATCGTATTTTTCTCCTTCATTTCTTTTCCTTCGTTGTTATTTCTCATTTCTCTTTCTTCCTTCATTTCTTCCCTCAGTTTTCTAGCATCCATTTCTTTCTTTCTCCTTCCGTCATTTCATTAATCTCCTTCGTTTCCTTCTCTTTACTTCCTTGTTTCTTTTTCTTTCTCGTTTCTTTCTTCTTCTACCTCATCTGCTATCTATATTCATGTCTGCCCATATTCCTTCCACCCTTCTTCCTTTTCTTCCATTCTTCCATTATCCTCCCTCACCCGCCTTCCCTCCTTCCTACTCTCCTCAGTCCTTCCTTCCTTTTATCGTCACCCTCCTTTCTTCCAAGTTAATCTCAGTCATTCACCCCGTTTTACTTTTTTTTTTCCCCCACCCCCGTCCTCCCTCCCTCCCTCTCCTCCCGTCTTTTCTCTCTCCTCTTCAATTTATTTTTTTTCCTCTCCTTCTGTTCTCTCCTTTTCCCTTTCTCTCTTCTCCTTTCTTTCTGTTATCCTTATTTCTCTTTTTTCTTGGCATTCTTCTTCCTCTCTTCTCCTCCTTCTGTTCTCTCCTCTACTCTTCTTTCTCTCTCCCATTTTCCTGGCGTCCTCCCTTACTTCCCCTCTCCAGTCTTCTTTTTTTTCTCTCCCTTCCCTTATCTCTCTCCCTTAGTTTCTTTTTTGTCAGTATCCCTTCCCTTGTCTCCCACCCCTCCCACATGTTTTCTTTATTCCCTTCTTCCATCTACCCCTCCTCCCCTTCCTCTCTATCTCCACTTCCCTCTCTTCTTCCCTGTCCCTCTCCATCACCCTTGTTCTCCCTTCTCCTCCTTGCTCCACTTTCTTCCTCTCGCCCTGTTCACTCATCCTTTCCCTTCATTTCCCGCCTTTCCTTCCCATGCCTCTCCTTCCTTCTTTACCTCATCATCCTCAGTTCCTCTCTTCCTCTCTGCACCTATTCCTTTCTCATCCTCCAGCCTTCCCAATTAACCCTCTTTTTACCTCTGTCCCCACCTTTTCTACTCCCCCTTTTCTTCCTCTTTTCTTTCTCTTCCCTACGGACTTCATCAACACCTTCACTAAGTTAATGCAGTTCTTCATTAATTCTTGCCATTTTCAGAGGACTTTTAAAGCTTAGAGGAGACTATTATAACTGGAGGGGTAAGATCAAGACTTCCTGTAGCCCACTGCCCCTTCTTAACGAAAATCATGTGGTGGTAGCAAGAATAAACTAGAAAAGGTGTCGTCTGGCGGAAAGGGTAAATCGCCATCATTCTCCCTTCACTCTTTTATCACCCCTTCCTTTCTTCCTTCCTCCCTATTGTATCACGTCCTTCCTTCTTCTCTACCTACCTACCTACTTATCTACCTGCCTACATACTTACATTCAGCTTCCCTTTTCGTTTCACTTCCCTCACCTTACTGTTGTAGTGTCTTCCTTTCTTCTTTTCAACCTACCCACATGTTACCTGCCAACCTACCTACCTCCATCCATCTTCCCTTCTGATATTTCTACCTTCCTTCCGTCTCTCTTTCCTGTTTTCCAACCCTCATTCTACTTCTCTTTTTCTTCCATCCTTCCACTTCCCTTCGATTTTTCCTCCTTCCGGCCTTCCTTCCCCTGATATTCAGCCAGACACCTCATTGTTCCCTTCCACCATCATTCATTCGTATATCCCATCTCTCTTTCTCTCTCTCTCTCTCTCTCTCTCTCTCTCTCTCTCTCTCTCTCTCTCTTATATTGTATCTTACTACCCCTTTCATTTATCCCATCCATCTTCTCTCCCTCCCCTCTCTTATTTTTTTCTTCTTTTTAATTATCTTTTGTTCAGGTTGAAGAGAGAAGAGGTTGGACAGAAAGGGGACAGTTGAGTGAGAGGAAGAGTCGTGTTAGGGTACGCTGTAGATGGATGCTGTAGATTAATAGTATTTTTACATTGGGAGATAACAGATACATGGCACCTTTATATATCCCTGAAAAGAGAGAGAGAGAGAGAGAGTGTGTGTGTGTGTGTGTGTGTGTGTGTTTTATAGTATTAAGGTAAGCTAACTTTTTGTGTTTAGTCATTATATTCATGCACGGCTGGTATTTTCCGCAGAATGTTAAAGAACCTAGGTAACTGTGATTTATGTTCATGCTTCTGTTTAGTTCGTTAATAAAATTGGAGTTGATATCGTCGTCAGTTTCAGTTTTTCCCTGTGTCTTGCACGCCGCCTGTCTTAAGTGAGTACTAATAAATGTACTTGTCAGATTTGCTGTCCTTCACTGTTCACAGTATATGGATATCTCGGGTTAGCAACGAATCTCAGTGCATTATTTTCAGTCTTCAGTAGTCGTGCCATTCTTGTCGTTTAGGCCATGTGTAGTGGTAGGAGAGAATGTTATAGAATACGTTTTTTTTTTTTTTTTCATATTCTTACTTTTTTACTAAACAGAGTTTCGGTGTCTGGGAGATGCTTGAATATTGTACGAAGAACTAGAGTCAGTTTTACTTTTAATATCACGTTGTTTGTGTGGTGCACAGGCAGCCTGTGGGATATCAATTTGTATCCCAGTATTTTCTAGAATTTTCGGTGTAGCGTAAGGTTTCTCTCAGCTTGTATATCACTAGGTTTGATTCGCCTTAATGCTACTAGTTTAATCATTTTCATGTTTATTTTCATAAAGAAAAAAAAATGAAGTTGTAAGTTTGAATGCCTCCTTTCGAACCACAGTGTCATGTGTGGGTATGGTGCCTTGTGTCATTTGTTACTTCATTCTCTGTGGCCTAATCGACGTAGAAAATCTCCATGAATACTTTCATCTCTGCTTCTGATGTGTCAGTCGTCTTCGTGATACATAGGGTGGGTGATAATATACAGCCACGAGGCACTCCATTTATCAGGGGAAAATCTGGTGAAGTTGCTGAACCAACAGAGGTACTGGTAGTGCGACGACCGATGAAATTGCTGAGTAGCTTCTCTCATATTTCTGGGTCAGGCTACTCAAATGTAGTAGTTTGTATTGCAGAACTTTTGTCCAGACTTCTAGGCCTTGCAAATGTTTCTCTTTGGATAACTGTGCAGATTATTCGTTTTCCTTTAGAAACTGCTATTTTCTGTGGCTTGAGATAGTTGACGTGATGTTTCTTCTCCTACGGAAACCACGTTGTTGTGGGATTGTACAGATTTTGATCCTGTAGATACCACCCTGATCTCTCTCCCTCCTTTTCTCCCATTCGTTAGTCGTATCATACCCATTTCTCACTTTTTTTTTTTTTTTTTTTTTTTTTTTTAAACCATCTTCCTTCCTCACACTCCAGCTATCTTTTCTCTCCTTTCAGTTAACCCTGTCTCCTTCCCTTTTGGTTCCTCCTTTCTTCGCATCCTCAATAACCTCATAATCCCCTTGCGCAGTCTCTTCTTCCCTCTTGTCTTCGTCATCCTTGTTTCTCCCCTCCTTCCCCATATTTTCCTCCTCCTCCTCCTCCTCCTCCTCCTCCTCCTCCCTTTACTTCATGTTCAATTTCTCATTCTCTTCCATCGTCCCCTTCTTTCTTCTCCCCATTCTTAATTTTCCTCGGCCTCTCTTGTCATCGCATTTTCTCCTTTTCTCCCGTTTCCTTTTCCCTTTTCATCCGCCTACATCCCCTCTCTCTCCTTTTCTTTCAACTCTTCTTCATCATTTCCTCTTCCTCTCCCCTTCTGTTTTCCCGTCATTCCTCTTTGAATGATCTTTCCCAGCCTTTGCCACTCCTTCCTATATTCCCCTTCTTCCCTTTCGCCCTTTTTCTCTTTCTCTCATCTCTTTCTCAGCTTCCTTTCTCTCTTCCGTCCTCTAACTCCGTTCTTCCTTCTTTCTTCTTGCTGTGTTCATACTCCCCTTTTCCCTTCGCACTCCCTCTGTCTTCCTCCCACTCTTCTTTCTCCTTCGTTTTCATGTCCCCATCCTCACTAGTACTCCCTTTCCTCTCCGCTTCCCTCCTCCCTCGTGTTCCTCCACCTCCCTCTCCCCTTTTCCCATTTACTGTACTCCGCTCTGTTTTGCACTCCCACCCGTCGTCATATTCCGTCCTTCACCCACTTTCTCTTCCCGTACTCTCTTTCCTCTTTTTCTCACACCTTACTTCCTTCTTTTCCGCCCTCAGCCTCCTCTCTCTCTCTCTCTCTCTCTCTCTCTCTCTCTATCCATAAGACTCGGGTGATCCACAAAGTTTGTAATGGTTATTACTTTGGGCGGCAGACGCAAGTTTTAAATGGCAAATTATATCGGGGGAGGGCTTGGGGAGGGGAGGAGATGGAAGAGGAATGGGTGGAAGAGGAGAAGATGGAAGAGGAATGGGTGGAAGGGGAGGGGATGGAAGAGGAATGGGTGGAAGGGGAGGGGATGGAAGAGGAATGGGTGGAAGGGGAGGGGATGGGAGACGAATGGGTGGAAGGGGAGGAGATGGGAGAGGAATGGGTAGAAGGGGAGAAGATGGGATAAGAATGGGTGGAAGGGGAGGGAAGGGAGGTGGAGAGAAAAGAAAGTGAGGGGATTGGAGTGAATAGGAAGAAAGGAGGGAGGGAATGGGAGAGGCGACGTGAGGGAAGGAAAGGGGAGAGGAATGGAAAGGAAAAGAAGGAAGAAAAGAGAAGAGGAAGAGAGGGAAAGAGAGAGCAGAGGAGAGATGGAGTAAAGAATAATGGAAGCGATGGGGATGGGAAATGAAGGAGACGATGGTATGGAAGGAAAGGGGAGGTGAGAGGAGAGAAAGTGGGGTGATGAGAGGGAAGCGGAGTTCATGGTTAGAGAGGGGAGGGAAGGGAAGGGGTGCATAGGAGAGAAGAGGAGGAGGTAATAGGAGAGAGAGGAAAATAGAGGGTGATGTGAGGGGAAGGGAGGGAAATAATTGTAAAGAAGAGAAGGGCAGATGATGGGCGGGGAGTGAAGAAAAGAGGTGGGATGATGAAGTGGAGGGAGCCGCAGAAGAGAAGGAAGGGACAGGAGTGTGTAGTAGAATTCTTTATTAGTTTCAAAGGACACCAGAAAGAGAAAAGGGAGGAGAGAGGGAATAAGGGAGAAGAGGGAGGAAAAGAGGGAGAAGAGAGTGGGAGGGAAGAAGGGAGAAAAGAGAGGAAAGGAGGGAGAAGAGAGTGGGAAGGAAGGAGGGAGAAGAGAGTGGGAAGGAAGGAGGGAGAAGAGAGTGGGATGAAAGGAGGGAGAAAAGAGAGGAAAGGAGGGAGAAGAGAGTGGGAGGGAAGTAGGGAGAAGAGCGTAGGAGGGAAGGAGGAAAAGGAGGGAGAGTGGAGTGGGAAGGAGGAAAAGGAGGGAGAGTGGAGTGGGAAGGAGGAAAAGGAGGGAGAGTGGAGTGGGAAGGAGGAAAAGGAGGGAGAGTGGAGTGGGAAGGAGGAAAAGGAGGGAGAGTGGAGTGGGAAGGAGGGAGAGGAGAGAGGGAAGGAGGGGATAAGTTGAGGAAGTGATGGAAAAGGAGAGGAGAAAATAGGTATGAGATGGAAGAAAATTGTAGAGAGGAAGAAAGGAAGGAGGACACGAGACGGAAGTGAGATTGCGATAAGGGAAGGAGTGAGATGAATGACGAGAGAGAGAGAGAGAGAATTAGTTTGAAAAGTGTGAGGAAGTACTTGGAGAAAAATGTGTGTGGGTGAGAGAGAGAGAGAGAGAGAGAGAGAGAGAGAGAGAGAGAGAGAATTAAAGTTTAAAATGTGTGAGGAAGTACTTGGAGAAAAATGTGTAAAAGATAATTGACATTGTGAGAAAGTGCAGTGTTGTCGAGAGAGAGAGAGGGGGGGGGGGTAGTAAACTGCATCGTGTGAGAAAGTAAGATGAAAGTGTGAGGGGGGAAATTATAAGGGGAAATAACGTGGGTCTGGAGAGAGAGAGAGAGAGAGAGAGTTACAAGGCTACATGCAGCTTACGGTCGTTTCTAGGTGCTTGTGCCTCTAAATCCTGTCTAGATGAAGGTGAAGTGTTGTGTGCATTGATTTGAATCCCCGAGATGAAGATGAAAGTTCTTGTATCACCAAATAACGAGTGTTTAGGAGCATCACATATACTGTATTTAACGCCTGCAAACTGATGACGTTGTTTTACACCCGCGTTTGGGAAGCGAGAGAGGGTGATGTTTTGCTCCAGGTGTGTGTGTGTGTGTGTGTGTGTGTGTGTGTGTGTGTGTGTGAACAAGTAGCTAATTTTTTTTTATTGTAAATAGTTTTGCTTGATGTAGGCTATAGAGTGTCAATGTAGGAGTTGACAGATTTTTTTTTTTTTCAGTTATATGCCATAGGTCATTGTCACAGAGCTAAGTCAGAGATTAACGTAGGAAAATCAATTTAAACTCTTTTTATCTTATTTATACCAAACTGGATGGAAATGTTGAGGACAATGCAAGAACGAATAGGTTCGATTCTGAGAACAGTCAGTCAAAGGTTAAGCGTTACGGTTTTCAGACTAATTCATATTTTGACCCATATGTCCTTATGAATAAAATAACTAAGGCAGTTTTCATCTGATTCAGACCAAACTTGGTGGAAGGGATGAGGGTTAGTGTAAGGGTTAACGTGTGATATTTTTTTTTTCTGAACATTAGGTCAAGGGTCAAGGTCACATGCTTAGATCAACTTAAACAGTTTTATCCGATTTACACCAGAGTCTGTAGAAGGGCTTGGTGTAAGGCAAGGATAAGAGGAGTCGATTTTGGGAGCAATCACTTAAAGGTCGAGATAAGAAGTAAAGGTCAGAATCAAGGTCATAGGTCATTTTCTTTTAAACAATTTTCATCAGATTTAACCAAACTTGGTGGATCAGGGAAAATGAGGTAATTCGATTTTGAGTATTGTCTGTGGAAGGGCAAGGTTGTAGAGTCCAATGAAATGTTAATCCCTTAGCCCAGCTGGTGGCGCAAGTGTTACAGTCTCAGCCTTAAGTTTTGATATTGAGTCACCAAGATTCATTTTTCTGCACAGGAGAGAACTTTAGTATTGATGGGGTAAATGAAGGTTATATCTGACCCTTGGAGTTGGAAAAGTATTCTAAACAGAATCAGATCAAGAGATAGCAAGAATAAGATTGAATAATGTCGTCGGACCGAAGGAGTTACCTAACTTAACCAATGATATGACCTCCATATCGTAAGGGGCTGACTGTTTTTTATTTTAATAATGCAAGTTATTAGCTGATCACAAAAGAAAATCTGTAGTACAGGCCAAGGCTCTCACCATCACCCCTCACCCTCCGAAGTCGTACAGGAAAATATAGTCATGGAATGATGTGTCCTAGTTTTGCCAGAAATTTTTTTATTATTAGGGAAACATATCCAGAGTCTTAACCACTTCGCTACAATATATATATATATATATATATATATATATATATATATATATATATATATATATATATATATATATATATATATATATATATATATATATATATATATATAATGTGTATGGGTGTGGGTGTGTATTTGCTACCGTCAGACGATTTTGATTTAGCTGAAGAGAGAGGGGGGAGGGGGGGAGGAAGAGGAGAGGCTGAGGTTAAGGGAAGAGAGGAAAGAGGAGTGGAGGAGGAGGCATTGTGAGGGAAGGAGAAGGATTAGACGAGGGGAGAGGAAAGAGAGCACATGAAGAGGAGAGGAGAAGAGAAGTAGGGTTTACTACCTTACGAAATAAACATGGAAGGTGAAATGCCGATGAGGGGTTAGAAGAGGGAAAGGGAAGAGGTAAGAAATGAAGGGAAGGTGGGTGCACAGTGAAAGAGTTAGGAAGGAAAGAAGCGTGCAAAGGAAGGGGTAAGGGAGGGAAGGTGGTTGCAAGTGAAAAGAAAGGAAGGAGGGTGTGAAAGGAATAAAAAAAAGAGAGTAGACACGGGAGGGATGGGATGGAAGGTGCAATTAAAGGAAGGAAAGGAAGGGAAGAAAGAAGAAAGGAGTGGAGGAAAGAGAATGAGGGAGCGAGGAGAAGAAATAAGGAGGGGAATAAAGAAAGAAGGCCGGGAGAAGGAAGGAAGTGAAGAAGGAAGCATGAGGGACAACGCTCTCTGGCTGTAACATGAGTCTTATTGCTGTCCAGGGAGAGCTGGGGGAGAGGGGAGGGGCAGAGGGAGGAAGGGAAGGAGGAAGGGGGGAGAAAGATGGAGAGGGTGGGAGGCAGGGAGAGGAGAGAGAGAAATGGAAGGCAGAAAGTGAGAGATGGCGGTAAGTAAGGAAGATCATGTAGGAAGAAGTAATGGGACAAAGAAAGTAGGAAGAGGTGCTAGTGGGAGTTGCTTAGTTAATGTCTTGAGTACGAGAGGTCCTTCCTAAGCTAAAATCGTGTGACAGTCGCCGAAATATAGCAAAAGAGTCATTTTTAGCGGAGGACTCTTAATAGATTGTTTCTAACCCTTCACCTCGATCATCTTTTTTCCTATGTTGCAAGATACCAAATATATATACGAGAGAGATGGTGGAGAAAACTCTGATATAAGCTTTCTCTGCGTCCAGGCCCATTAATCTTATATTTTCATTGGGTATAGAGTCATAGCACGTAGCACCCCCACCACAGTTCCAACCCCTCTTACTCATTCCACCCATTTCTTAGTCTCCCTCAGTTATTTTTAACCCCCTCCCCTCTCCCGGCACTTTCGTTCTTGGGAATATTTTGAAGTAGTTCCTCATTTCACCCAAACCACTGTTCTTGCATCAGGCACTTTTACATAGCTTATTTATCTCTCTCAGCCTCACCGCCCGCCAGATTTCCAGTCCAGCCCGCCCATTTCTTTGCCCACGATGCCCGTTTCCTTACACCTCCTCCGACAGTTTGATGACGCGACGCAGGTAACGCGTTTGACGAAGGCACCTGTTTAAGCTGAATAATAGCGTCTGGTATCAGGCGTATAACAGAAGAATCGTCCTGCAGTGAGGGTGTTAATTGAATATATACAGACTACACAGACCTTTAGATCCTGGTGAGTGAGTCGCGTGATAATGGTGTGAAATAGCACCTTGCAGAGCCGAAGTTCCAGAGAGAGAGAGAGAGAGAGAGAGACTGAACTGAACTGAAAGGAGTAACAAGCTACCTGGAAAACAACAGAGTGAGAAAAGGGAGAAAAATAAGATGGTGCAGGTAGAGTTCAGGAACCAGAAAGACTGAAAGAAAACGAAAATAAATATGAAAAAAAGGATTTAACAGAAAATAAAAAAGGAAAAGTAGGGAGAACTAAATGAACTTGAGAGAAAGGAAGGGAGAAACTGTGTTGATGAAAAATAAAGGATAAAATACGCAGAAACACGAAGGAAAAAATAAAGAAATGGACCAGGAAGAAACAGACATAGCCGTGTTAAAAATAGAGGCAGTTCATTATGCAAATATTCGAAATTAAGAAGTAAAAAAATTCTCATTAGCTGATAGTTCACCACAGTAAAAATTAGACTTCAGTTAATGAATTTAGGCGTCAGTAATTAGTAGACGTAATTATAGTAGGCCATTACTGTACCTATAATTTACCGGTATCTGGAAAAAAAAAAAAAGTACCTGAAAATACATAATGGTGTAGAAATAGTTGACGGAAAAGAACTGGGTGATATTAAAAAAAGAAGTACTGGAACAAAGTGCAGTAGCAACGTCTCGGTGAATTATGTCAAGTGTAGAATAAATAAATGAGAAGGTAATAAAACAAAAAAAATAGTGCAAAGATCGGTATGGGAGGTGTATAGAAAATACTTAGAAGGTAAAGAACTACTCAGGAGAAACAGTGAAAAGGTCGATAGGCCAAGCGTAGAGAAAAGCAGTGGGAGAGAAAAAAAAAACAAGTGAAAAAAATCGATATGCCGGGTGTAGAATGAATGTGATGGTGATAACAGTAGATAGATGAGAGAGAGAGAGAGAAAGAAGATGAAGGGGGAAGTAGTTAATTCGTTCAGACCGGGCTCGTCGTTTCTGTTTTAATATAGGGAAACTGGAATCGAAATCGGAGGAAAGTGAGAAAACCCAGAGATTTGAGAAACAGGTGACGCTTTGACCATGTTATACCGTGTTGTGGGGGGTACCATAACTCGTATTTTCGTCGGGTAAGGAGGATCGTTAGCACCTTTAGCGATTTATTTTTGGATATGGCTAATTAATATCCTTTTTACGGTAATCATGCTGAGTATGACGATGCTATAAGAATTAATATAACACAGAAAAGAACAGTGTGGTGTAATAAGCAAAAGAAATCTCTTAGGAAAAGGTTAGGATCTTCCTTGCCCGACGAGAATTCAACGCCATGATTCCTGTTGTTGTCGGTTAAGAAGGCTGCCTAGTACTTCTTCCTTAGTGTATTTCTGTGCTGTATGTGGGACACTGATTATCTCCGGTAAATATTTTCTACAGCGCATGTCGATAGTACAAAGCCATAAGTAACGTACAAGACAGAGTTGAGGTGAATGCGTAATAAATCACATAGGAGAAGGTGCAGTAAAGCGTGCTGAGAGAATACAGGCCCGCGTGGACTATAACAGAACCTGGCTCCACCACACAACCTTTTTCCTTCGCTTTCACTTACTTTTTTTCCAAGTTTCCATAGCCCTTTTCCTTCCCCTTCTGTCTCGAAGTCACCCCCCTCCTCTCTCCCTCTCTCTCACTCACTTTGTTCCGCTCTTCCCCCTTTCCTTTCCCCTCGCCTCCTTCTTCCTCCTCCTCCTCCTTTCCTTGTACCCCCTTTCTCTTTTTGCCTCCTCCTTCTCTTCTTTCCCTTTGCCTCTTCTCCGCTCTCTCTCGTTCTTCCCCCATCCTCCTCTCCTTTCTCTTACTCTCCCATCTCTCTCCTTTCCCCTTCCTCCCCTCCTTTTCCTTTGCCTCCCCTCCCTTCTCTTTTCTCCTCCTCCTCCTCCTCCTCCTCATCATCATCATCATCATCATCATCATCATCATTGTCACGGGGTTTTTATAATATCACGGTAATTTTGATATTAATGGTTAAATGTTATTTAAATTGATAATAATATTCAATAATATTGAAGAGCAGAGACAATGATTGTCTTGCTACATCAAGCAACGATTACTTTACGCTGACTTGCTAAGATTCTCAAGAACGAGAATTTATAAACTTTCTCAACAGTACACAGCAGAGACTAATTACTCACAATTGCTGAATTACTGTACTGTTAGCCTCTGGAGAAAGTTACATCACCCCTGACAATAAATAACTAATACTAATAATAATAACATCAGGTTCTTGCTGATGCATTAACTCCTGGCACAACGGATTTTAAGTTAATACAAGACTGGTCTAAGTACCAGTTATGAATAGTAAAACGTTTATGCAAGCTAGGAGCTATATGGAAAGTAAGCTTAATTATGGAGAAATGAAACAAGATTTACTCTACATTAAGCTCAAGAAATAGAACTGTTAAATTTATTAATTACAAAAATAAATTTAACATTACATTTCAAATCAAATCAATGAGACGCACTCGCTCACTCACACAGAAGCTAAATACTTACGCCTAGGGAAAAACACCTTAACTAAGCTCTTAAAACTACAAAATACACAAAAGAAATACCAGTCGATGAATGCTATGTATCACCACTAAGGTGGGAGGACTGGATTAACTGTCTAGTGGAGCTTGGGGTGCTAGCTGACCTCTCCACTTCTGAGCACAGAACCTTTCTCCGCCACAGCAAACACAAGACTGAATTCAAATAATGCCTAAGCAGGACGCACAGGCCACCGGAAGAAGGCGTGGCTAACGGTTGAATGAAGCAGAGGCAAACGATAAAGAAATAATTGTATCGCTCAGTAGCGCACTTAGTGACGTGCATTAAATCGGTCACTTTTTGAAAACGGTGACGAATTATTTGAAAAGTATACCCCGGAATGGAGAGAGAAACGGTTAACTGAGCGATACACAGTGAGTTTTCCACTAATAGTTCGTGGCTTCTCACAAAAAGGAAATGTCGCGAATTGATTCGTGACATTACGCCCCATGAAAATTAAATCTTTCTTCCTTCAGAAGAATGATTTCAATATACATACATATAAATCCTAACTCAGTCACACAAGATTCACACTGTGGTGTGTGTGCTATCCTGCTACAGGAGAAAATCGCAGTCGCCAGTGAGTGAAAAAACCTCGTATTTACGTTAATAGAAGCAAGCTTGAGGGAAAAACTCCGTGACGACGGTGAAAATCCTGTACTCAGGTCAAACTGAGCGAAAATTCGCTACATTTACACTGACAAGTAATTGTTGTGTAGCGTGGTGTATGTAATACACGGTGTAGGTGTGACAGTTGTAGTGTAACTGTACCTACGTGTAAAATGACATAGTAAATATTATGGCGACGACGGAGGCAGAGGAGAAGAGGCGGCAGCGTGCGGCAGACGATCAGCTGGTCCGCACAGCAAAACTGCTACACCCATTGCTGAACCTGCAAAACCAATTGAGGTGGAGCATCAAAAGTGTCAATGAGACAAAATTCTTATTAAGTTACAATTACTCTCTCTGCCTAGCAGTCAGTGCTACGACGTACATTCGAGGTCGCCATTAATTATAACACACGATTATGGTCGGCAAGTTGAGAATCCCTGTGCAAACTCGGGTCTTCCATAGCCTCGAACTGCACACGGGTCCTCAACCTGTGCCTTAACCTACAGTACTTATATTAATATCGGGAAGCTGAGAATCCTTGTGCAAACTTGGGTCTTCCATAGCCTCAAGTCGCCTCTGCGGAGTTCTCTCTTCCCCCTTAACCTACAATACAATACTTATATTAGTACCGGAAAGCTGAGAATCCTTGTGCAAACTTGGGTCTTCCATAGCCTCAAGTCGCCTCTGCGGAGTTCTCTCTCGAACTTCCCCCTTAACCTACAATACTTATATTAGTATTGGGAAGCTGAGAATCCTTGTGCAAACTTGGGTCTTCCATAGCCTCAAGTCGCCTCTGCGGAGTTCTCTCTCGAACTTCCCCTTTAACCTACGATACTTATATTAGTATTGGAAAGCTGAGAATCCTTGTGCAAACTTGGGTCTTCCATAGCCTCAAGTCGCCTCTGCGGAGTTCTCTCTCGAACTTCCCCCTTAACCTACAATACTTATATTAGTATTGGGAAGCTGAGAATCCTTGTGCAAACTTGGGTCTTCCATAGCCTCAAGTCGCCTCTGCGGAGTTCTCTCTCGAACTTCCCCTTTAACCTACGATACTTATATTAGTATTGGAAAGCTGAGAATCCTTGTGCAAACTTGGGTCTTCCATAGCCTCAAGTCGCCACTGCGGAGTTCTCTCTCGAACTTCCCCCTTAACCTACAGTACTTCTATTAGTACCGGGAAGCTGAGAATCCTTATGCAAACTTGGGTCTTCCATAGCCTCAAGTCGCCTCTCAACTTCCCCCTTAACTTACGGTACATAATATGTATGTACAGGCCCTGGACATAATGTGTCCTGTGGGGCCAATGGGCGAGACATCAGGTCTGCACCCACTTCACCACTACCCTGTCTCTCAACTGACTCAGAGATTACAGGTGTGGTTATGAACGGCACAGGAAGGACATGTCCCTGATCAGTGGTGATACTTTGGCACACACTGCAGGAACGGACAAAACTATCTATGTCCCGTCCCATCCCTGGCCAGAAAAAGTCAGCTCGGATACGGCCCTGGGTCTTCCTTTTCCCCATGTGACCTCCTGAGGCTGAACAATGACCCCATTGTAACACTGCTAGGCGGTACTTGGCGGGAACGACAAACTGCAGTCGAACCTCGCCCTCGGGTGTTCGTGACTCACGGTAGAGCCGTCCTTGTTTGCGAAGGAACTTGGCTCGACCTCCCCGTGAATACTTAATCACTCGACCCTTTTGTTTATTCCGCACGGTAGCAAGTGTCGGGTCAGAATGTTGTTCTTGTACAACAAGTTGACTACACATCAGATCTTGCGGCGATTCAATGATCACTGGGGTGACACAGTCTGGAGCCTCAGTCATGGCTCGTGTTACCGCAGCAGCCGAAGTCTGAGTAGCGTCATCATCGGAGCAACTATCCTTGACTCCTTGAATATTGCCTACTATTAAGTCAAATAGAGGCTCTGGCATGACAACTGCAAGTGTCGTACCAGTATAAAATGGAGATGCCACCTGGATACATGCCTCAGGGAACAATCTCACTGATCCATCAATAAGCTTTGCATGGATCTGTCGACCTGTATACTGCTCAGGCCGAACTAAACTCTGCTTAACAGAGCAACCTGAGGAACCATTGTCTCTCAGGACCTTCACAGGAATGCCTCCCACAAACCCTGGCTGAACAAGGAAGGTACTGTCACCTGTGGGAGGGCCTGTGGAGGAAGCAGCTAGCCACTCATGAGGCTGCTGAATTGATGTGGCAAACATTGTGCCTTGAGGGTTATATACTTGAGAAGATGGAACATTGGCCATCTGTGGAGGGGGGTTCACTGTCACTGTGGGACTAGTGAACTGTGGGGAAGTACCCACACTAGTAGGGACGTGACCACCGCGCTGCTGCTGAGGAATGAAGGCTGCGTTCGCTTCCTGCCTCTTTTGAGCTGGTGGTGAAAAAGTTTGTCCCGACGGTCGGTTACGTGGCTGATACTGCTGCTGGTTAGGGTACTTGTTGTACCTCTTCCACTCAGGTTTCTGAGTGTTTTGCCCCTGGTCCTTCCACTGCGGTTTTGGACCTTGGCCATTACTCTGAGAACGGCCTTGGTGCTGGGATTCAGTCTGAGACGGCTTCCCAGACTTGGCAGTATCTTTTCTGCTCCAGGTGTTTTGCTTACGAGCTTGATACCCGTATGCAGTAAAGAATGCGTCAGCCTTCTCTGCCATTTGGCTGGCATCTTTCACCTGGCAGATCTTAAGCTGTGCTATGAGCTCAGCAGGCCACGACCTCTCTAGCTGTGTACGCAGCATAAGGTCAATTATCCCCTCACGCGTGGAAGGAGTTTCATCTTTCTCCATCCACTCATTTAAGTAAGCTGTGAGACGATCAAGGAACTGAACAGCTGTCTCCTTGTCTTGGAGACGAGCTCGCATGAACTGAACTTTGGCGTCGTCTACTGTGAGACCATACGCCTTATTGAGTGCAGCTTTCATCATCTCATATGTGAGATTGTCTCCACGAATTCTGTGGAGAATATCGAGGGCAGGGCCCTCAAATAAACTAAGAAATTGAAGCCGCTTAGCTGCCTCATCCAGTTGATATAAGTCTGCCATGTCCTCAAAACGAGCTATGTACGGCTCGATTCGCTCGCTTTCCTTGTATGAAGGAAGCTTGATGCGTGGGGTCGCCAGGACATGTGCAGGGAGAACGCTCGTGGAGCTTTGACCAACTGCACCAGACGTGTCTGAAGCCAAGGAATCTCGCTTGAGCTTCAGCACTTCAAGTTCATGTTCTCGTTCTTTGTCTCGTTGTTCACGCTCGTATTCGCGCTGTTCTCGCTCGTGTTCGCGCTGTTCTCGCTCTTTTTCTAACTCGAGCTCGCGTTGTTTCTGCTCGTATTCGCGCTGTTTCTCACGCTGCTCTTGTTCATAAGCACGCTCTCTTTCACGTTCCTCACGCTGTTCTCGCTCGTATTCGCGCTGTTCTCGCTCGCATTCGCGCTGAATCCTACGCTCTTCACGAGCATCTTTCTCACGTTCTTGCTCGTAATTGAACCGTGAGAGAACGTAACTCTGTATTTTCTCTGGGTCTGTGAGACCAATATCTTTGGCTTCCTGTACATATACAGCTGTAGCCATGATGCTAGCTCAATTTACTAAGTAACCGAAATTGAGTACTGACTGCTTAGCGACGAATACTAATAAACACAAGTAAAGAATACAGACACAAGCTAGTGGTGACCAGTCTTATCTAGTTAACTGGCAAAAATAAATCAAAAATGTAAATGACTGGGAAGACTCAATAATAAACACAATGGGTACGCCGACTTCCCAGGAGCGAGTAAAATCGTCTGGCGTTACCAAAAATAAACTAGAGTTAAGTACTCTATTGATTTATAAAGCAAAAACTCACTTGCTAAATTAACGGTAAACACCAGTAAGCTTGTGCCTATAAACTTTAATGATAAATACCTAAATATGAATGAGTGAGCACTATCTCGTAAATAGCTTTAGAGCTAGGAGTTAATATCCTGGCGAGGTCGCCAATTGTCACGGGGTTTTTATAATATCACGGTAATTTTGATATTAATGGTTAAATGTTATTTAAATTGATAATAATATTCAATAATATTGAAGAGCAGAGACAATGATTGTCTTGCTACATCAAGCAACGATTACTTTACGCTGACTTGCTAAGATTCTCAAGAACGAGAATTTATAAACTTTCTCAACAGTACACAGCAGAGACTAATTACTCACAATTGCTGAATTACTGTACTGTTAGCCTCTGGAGAAAGTTACATCACCCCTGACAATAAATAACTAATACTAATAATAATAACATCAGGTTCTTGCTGATGCATTAACTCCTGGCACAACGGATTTTAAGTTAATACAAGACTGGTCTAAGTACCAGTTATGAATAGTAAAACGTTTATGCAAGCTAGGAGCTATATGGAAAGTAAGCTTAATTATGGAGAAATGAAACAAGATTTACTCTACATTAAGCTCAAGAAATAGAACTGTTAAATTTATTAATTACAAAAATAAATTTAACATTACATTTCAAATCAAATCAATGAGACGCACTCGCTCACTCACACAGAAGCTAAATACTTACGCCTAGGGAAAAAACACCTTAACTAAGCTCTTAAAACTACAAAATACACAAAAGAAATACCAGTCGATGAATGCTATGTATCACCACTAAGGTGGGAGGACTGGATTAACTGTCTAGTGGAGCTTGGGGTGCTAGCTGACCTCTCCACTTCTGAGCACAGAACCTTTCTCCGCCACAGCAAACACAAGACTGAATTCAAATAATGCCTAAGCAGGACGCACAGGCCACCGGAAGAAGGCGTGGCTAACGGTTGAATGAAGCAGAGGCAAACGATAAAGAAATAATTGTATCGCTCAGTAGCGCACTTAGTGACGTGCATTAAATCGGTCACTTTTTGAAAACGGTGACGAATTATTTGAAAAGTATACCCCGGAATGGAGAGAGAAACGGTTAACTGAGCGATACACAGTGAGTTTTCCACTAATAGTTCGTGGCTTCTCACAAAAAGGAAATGTCGCGAATTGATTCGTGACAATCATCATCATCATCATCATCGTCATTATCATCATCATCTGTCCATTTGCCACCTCTTCCTCGCTTTTCCCTCCTTCTTCTTCACTTTCCATCTTTGCCTCCTCTCCTTACATTGTCCCCGTTTTCCTTCCGATCTCTTTGCATCCTTTCCCTCTCCTGTGTTTCCTTTCCCTCCTGTTTCCCCCCTTCTTCTTTTCGTTTCCCCGTTTATTTTTTCTTTCATTTGCCTTCCTCCTGTCCATTCCCTTTGTCTGCTCTCCCTCCCCTTTTTGCTTTTCTTCCTTTCTTTCCTCCCTCCATTTTCCATCTTCCTTCTTTCCCATTCCCGCTGCCATCTCCTTCCCTTTTTCCCCCCTCTGTCTCTCATTTCCCTTCTCTGTTTCCTTCCCCCCCCCCTTTGCCTCCTTTTCACTTTGCCTCTTCCCTTTATTCCTTCTTCCTCGTCTTCCTCCCTTTTATTCTCATCCTTCACTCTTCCTTTCTCCCCGTCCATTTACTTCGTATTTTTCAATCCTTATCTTAATTGATTTGTGGAACAGGTGTCACATTCATGGCCTATATCCTGTGCAGAGTAAAATCATGTGAAGGAAGCACCAATAAAAAGAAAAGCACCATTGAAATATACAGTGGTCATCAGAGGATACAGCGATACATGATCATGTTAGTATGCACGGTTTCTCTTATTAAATTGGTCTAGATTTAACTAAAGTTCTCTTCCTGCATCCCACCATCCCCTCCCCCGGTTCCCTTAATAGCGTACAGTAGCGCTTTTTGTGGTGACCAGGGGAGACACACACACACACACACACACACACACACACACACACAGTGATGGATGATGAGGTGAGTGTGAGTGAATTGTGTAGTAAACATATCACGGTCGCGTTTCACAGGGTAAGCGCACGGATGCCAAACGTGATGGCCTGTTATGCTCTCTCTCTCTCTCTCTCTCTCTCTCCATTATTTATTTGCTAAGGCTTGTCAGCTGAGTAAATCCGTCTTATCATAGCTAAAATATAATACCTAGATGTGTACAAGGGAGCCAGAGAGTTAACCTGCCAAAATTTGTGAATGGCTAATCCCTTCACTATGTTGACGTATTAAGATTACTTGTGCTATCTACAGACGAAACTATTGACCCAGACTTTTCGAACTGGAGGGGTTAGATCTATCCTTCACTTATTTCTTCAGTACCAGGGTGTTCTTGTAAGCTGCATGAAATCGTCTGGTAGTAGTTGTAGCCCCAGGTTCATCTGAAACTTGGACCCAAGTGGACTGCAGGCATAAGCTGATCTTTTGTAGTTCACCTTCCTCCATTCGGGGGATAGGGACGTAGCTGAAGGACGTTTGTAGAACCAGGCAGTTGAGCGACTTGGTTATATTGGTGCCACCACATAAAGGCGTCCCTCTCCTGCACCAGTTGGTATCAGAATGTGCTAAAAATTTACGTCATCTTATTCTAAGGGATTGGAGTAATAACAAAAAATATGGTTGAAGGATTGGCTTTGATTATTACAATATCACAGCCAGTTAATTAGAAGGAAGTATATATCATTCATAAAGTCAGTTGTATTGATTGAGAGAAACATTCCACGTTTGGCTGGGTGTGTTATACGGTAATTAAAGTATGCCAGAAGAGTAGGGTAAACGAAGCGATGGTGGCCAGGTAGTAGAAATGGTTGGTTGACGGTTGTTAAATTGAATGGAATGAAGTGCTTAGCGTGAGATCTGTCAAATCAGTGTCATCGGACGTCGCTGAATTAGCTAAGGCGACATTTAACCTTAATATAGTCGATCTCCCTAATTCACTTTGCGTGAGCTTATTTCAGTTCTCTCACTGCTAAGATGCTCAGTTTGGTGTGTGTGTGTGTGTGTGTGTGTGTGTGTGTGTGTGTGTGTGTGAGAGAGAGAGAGAGAGAGAGAGAGAGAGAGAGAGAGAGAGAGAGAGCGCGTTACATGGAAGCCCATCGTTTAACAAACTGTTAATTAAGGGTTTTGCTCAGGTTAGTGGAGCCTCCCGTGGTGATGTTGCAGGTGCGTGCGTCTTCCGGTCATGCATACTGAGTTCTGTCTCACCTGAGAGTTGATATACAAGACACTGCAATAGTATGTCCTTTCGTGTGTTCCGGCATATTCTCAACCTACCGTTCTGTCGGTGACATGTACAGTCTCGCTTATTTACACAACCACTCCAACAACATATTACACATGCACTGTAAGCATTGACTTCCACACGTGAAGCCATGGGTGAGGGTGGATCATTTCGGTGACAGAAAATGGTGTTCCTCTGCTGTGCGGATTGGTTTTTCTTCAGGACCCATAAAAACACTGCTGAAACCTATACAGTAGTGCTGCCTTCCTTTGTCTGACTTTCGTAAGCCGGTCGTTCCAATACATACACTACGTACGCACTTCAGCGCTAATGCCAAATGACTTTCTTTTGTTGCATGAAAACACTTCTTCAGACAAAGGATCAAAATTTAGTTCATTAGACACTATGTTTTACCAGAATTCCACAATGTCCCAAGATTCTGCTTCCAAAAGTACTTATCCAGTATAAAATAGCAGCATCATTAAGAAATGAAACATCGACAGTATTTATAGTATCAAATGCTGAGCAAGCCTAAGGCTTGTTTCCCTCCCTTTATCCACCCCCCCTTAGGTCCCCAACATATACAAGCACTCTGCTATTCCCTTCTCCCTCTTTTTTTTTTTTTTAATGCAAGAAAGAAGGAACCAAAGGCCAGGAACCCGCAAGATTGTTCTCTCCAAGAAAAAACAAAAACATGATAACAGAAAGCCAAATTCTGCTAATATGCATGTGAATTTTTCAACCCAAGCTAACATATATTTTGAGGGTCATACCCAGGGGATACCGAGGAGCCAACTTGACACGTCCATGTTAATCAGCTGCTTGGGTGTGTTAATCAGCTGTTTGGGTGTGTATTATCTACAGAGCAACAGTGTCATCAAAATAATTTTTTGTATTTGTCATCATAGTTGGACCTTGTCACCAGATATTAAAAGTACTGTACTGAATAACAAAAATCATTTAAGTATTATCACCAGAACAGGACTGTGTGGTATTCGTGACTGTGATGGCGCACCAGATGGATCTCGTCCCACTAATAAATCTGATATAAAACCAATTATTGCTGGAATTCAGATTAACGGTTGGTTACGTGTTGAGGGTCATCTAGAAGGTGACACGCAAGCCAGTAAGGGTGGAGTGAGACCCAGATATACAGTATATGGCCGTACGGTAACTGCGTACATGTGTGTTGGTGTGTACAGTATGTCTCTATGTACATGTGCAAGAAGGGCCAACACACACACACACACACACACACACACACACACACACACACACACACACACACACACACACACACACAGAAAGAAAGAGAGAGAGAGAGAGAGTTGTAGCAGTAGCAAGAGTAGTAAAAAAGGAGAACCAATTTACCCCTTCCCTGCGATAACGTTTTTAGTTTCTTCTTGGTATCTCCACACGGTATTATTCAATATGCGGTAGTCGTTTTTAATTAGAGGTCCAAAATTGTCACCTCTCCCTTTTGAATGATGACATAAAGCACAAGATCAACACAGGAATATGCTGCTAGTCATGAAGAAATGCTGTGGAAATGATGTAGAAACGTATTATTGTCTTGTTCTGTCACATAGCTGCGCGCGATAAGCTACTCAAGGACAAAAATCTGGGCCAAGTTAAAGTGAAAAGGGGTATAGTTCTTTCATCGACAGTTCCTTCCTGTCTTCAGTAAAATCAACTGGTGATAGCCTAGGTAAAGTGAAAAAAAAAGTAATCTCAGTGCAGAATGGAAAGAGGAAGGAAAGAATGAAAATGGGAAAGAGAGAACGGTGAGGTAGAGGGAGTTGGTGGAGAGAAATAAATGGGAAAGGGAGGAAGGTAGGAATTAAGAAAGACGGAAAGGATATCTAGGAAAGAGAAGGCAAGGGAAGGAAGGCAAACGAGTTGAATGGAACGTTCGGAAGACTGAGGGAAAGAATAAGAAAGGAAGGACGATAGGAAACAAAGAAAGGACGATAATAGAAAAGAAGAAAACAAAAGAGATATAGAATGGGAGGAAGGAGGAGGAATGGAGAAAAGGATAAAGGAAACTTGGAGGAAGAAGAATGAATGTAGAAAAAGGTACCGGTAGGAGGATAGGTAATGAAGGATGAAAAAGGTAGGGAGATGGATAATGAAGGAAGAACAGAAAATTGAAGGAAAATTATATAAAAAAAAAGAATCAAGGAAATAACAGAGAGAAAGGGAGGATATGGGAAAGTGTCTCAAAGAATAACACAAGAAAATGAGGTAAGGAAGGAAGATAAGTAAGGAAGGAAGTTAAGTGAAGAAGTAAGGAAGGAAGATAAGTGGAAAGAGGAAGGAAGGTGGAACAACTGAAGAAATGAAATAAGGGAAGGAAATGAGACAAGGAAAGAGAGAAACTAAAAGAGATGCGAAGAACTGAAGGATAGAAAGTGAAGGAAGAAGGAACTGGAAATGAAAGAAGAGAAGAAAGAAAGAATGAAAATCGAGTGAAGGAAATGAAGTCAACGAAGTAAAACGTAAAACAAAATGAAGGAAAAGAAAGAAAGAGGAAGAAAATGGTGAAAAAATGAAGGAAAAACAGAGAAGGAAGGAGGAAGGATATGGTGAAAAAGATTAAGAAAAGGAAGAGAAAGAAGGAAAACGTAAAAAAGGGAAGGGCAGGAAATGAAGGAAGGACAATAAAGAAAGTAAAAGTGGAAAGAAAAGATGGAGAGAGAAAAAAAGAGGAATGTTGTTGTTGTTGATCAACCCCAGTTGGTCTGGCTGAGCAGACCCATCAACTGCAGGCAAATAACTTCCTATGCAGGGCCATCCCTTGCAGTGAATCTATGTTCCCTTGCGACTGACAGAGCCTTGTCACAGCGAGGCTCGAGGAAAAGTGTGGAGGTTTGGTTTCCGGGTGGACGCCGCATTTGTCTCCACCAAGTTAGCAGGGGCACCATAGGCTTCACTTCACCCCGTAATTTGGTTATATGGTTACCACTCAACGTTGTAATTGGATTCCTGAGTTTCATGAAATCATTAGTTTTGTCAGTCAGTGTAGAATCACCTGAAGTGGAAAGAAGAGTAATTAAAGAGTGACAAAGGAAACGGAGAAGCAAGAAGACAGAGTGCGGACACGAAGATAGAATACGGTAAGACAGGAGAAGGAAGAAGTAGGCAGCACTGTATTAAGTAAGTGGATGGTGGTCACCACCTAGGGAAGCATGCGAAAGCAAGAGAAGCAAAAGAATGAAGAAGAGTGGGAATAAAGATAAGAAGCTGAAGAAAATATCAGAAAGAAGTTAAGGAAGGAAGGAAAGGGAAGAAAGTCAAGGAAGGAAGGAAAGAAGGAAGGAGGGAAGGAAGTTGGTTAAATGATCAGGCCATTTTGTGTGTTCAATAACCAACTTGAGAGACCATTTGTTTCACCCCTGTCCCACCCAGACGACCGCCAGAGAGAGAGAGAGAGAGAGAGATTTTGTTCGCATCTTCGTGTGATTTTGCAGTTTGCTTGAAGTTAAGTTACCGTACCGGTATATAGATGAGAGAGAGAGAGAGAGAACTAGATAGTCCACTTGCATTTCGCATGACCTCATATTATTGTATAGTAAATGTGACATGGGTACATAACAGGCGGATAACAGATCCAGCACGTAGGCTGTACCAGGGAATATGATAGATTCAAGGGTTTAACAGGAAGGCGGCTCACTCGACTGTTCCAGAAACAGGTGGTGGTGGTGGTGGGATATAGCTTATACATATTCGTGTGTGTGTGTGTGTGTATATATATATATATATAGATAGATAGATAGATACATTAGATATAGATATAGATAGCTAGATAGATACATTAGATATAGATAGATAGATAGATAGATACATTAGATATAGATATAGATAGAATATATATATATATATATATATATATATATATATATATATATATATATATATATATATATATATACAGTATTCTATCTATATCAGTCTATCTATCTATATCTATGTATATCTATCTATATCTATATCTAATGTATCTATCTATCTATCTATATACAACTGCCGCATATGGTATTTTCAAAGGTGTGCTCGGGAGCCCTGGAACCTTGAGAAAATAGGCTGGATCAACAATCTATGGCCCGCAGGCCAAATATGATCATCTGAGTGCTTCGATGTGGCCCTTCAACCTTCCAGGAATATAAAATATTTTTCCTGGCATAATTACTAAAAAGTTCGATGAATCACTGTAGCTTGGTAATATTTTCAAGAAACATATAAGTAATATATATTCATTACCTTCTTATATATATATATATATATATATATATATATATATATATATATATATATATATATATATATATATATATATATATATATATATATATATATATATATATATATATATATATATATATATATATATATATATATATATATATATATATATATATATATATATATATATATATATATATATATATATATATATATAGTACAAAAATATTTGTACATGATAGATAGATATAGATACTGTTTATATATGTAATCAGGATTTATAACTGTAAATACACCCTCAAATAGTATGGCCCTCCTCATGCAACCATCTAATAATGGCACACATGTGCAAATAGGTTAGAGCTATATGATAAAAAAAAAAAAAGTGGTTTCAGAGATTATGTTGACCGTTGTATAGTCATAGAAATATCTGAATTAAGGAAAGGGGTTAGGGAGAGCAAATGCGAAGAGAGGGATGGGAGGGACTGAGGGGAAAAGACTCGGAGGAAGGCATTTGTGTTGAGTAGGAAA
Source organism: Coenobita brevimanus (assembly GCF_032717465.1). Lineage (NCBI taxonomy): Eukaryota > Metazoa > Arthropoda > Malacostraca > Decapoda > Coenobitidae > Coenobita > Coenobita brevimanus. Next base: position 54,944,507 of record NC_136959.1, on the reverse strand, counting down.
TAAAGGTAGAGGAGAAGAGGAGGGAGGTGGGGATCAGTGAGTGAGGAAAAAGGAGGAAGGAAGGAAGGAGGGAGGGAGAGTAGGAGAAGAATGAATTGTGAATAGAGGAAGGTAGAAGGTGAGAAAGGAGGTATTTGTGTTGAGTCGTAGGAAGTAAAAACAGAGAGACGAGGGAAAGATTTGTGAGAAAAGGAGCAGGAAGGATGTAGGGAGGGAATGTTGGAGGCGAGAGAGAGAGAGAGGCACTTGAAGAATGAATAAAGGAGCAAAGGAAGAAAATTACGGAGCGGGATGGCAAGGAAGCAGAAAGAAAAGAAATGGTGAGAAAGTTGAAAGGGAAGAGGAACAAAAGAAGGAAGCAGGGACAAAGAGAGAGAATAAGAAGGAGAGAAAAGAGGAAAACTAAGAGAAGGAGGGAGGGAGGAAAGTTTGGAAAGAGGAAGCGCTGTGAGGAATGACAAGATAGGGTTTGTTGAGATCTTTTGGGAGGAAAGCAAAAGATCAGGAGAGAAACATGGAAGAAATCCCTGTTTCAGCCGTAGATGTCATTTTTTTTTTTTTTTATCATGATGTCGGTGTTTCCAGACGATTTTATTCAGTTTTAGGAGAGATTTTTTGGAATGAGAGGGTTAATGAAGGTTCTGTTTAATCTCCCAAATTCGAAAAGTCGCCCGAGAGTTGGATAAAAGTTTGATGGTAAAAAAAAAAAAAAATTGTTGAAGACGTTGAGAAGGTGTGAAAGGACACTTGAGAACGATGGAGGGAGAGAAGATATAAAATGGGAAAGATGGAAAGACGGAGGTGAGCGAAAAGATATGGGTTAAAAGTAGAACGGAGAAAAGGTAAGAAAGAGAAAAAGGAACTGACATACGATAACAAGCCAGACATAAATAAAACAGATATAAGCGGGAAAAAAATTGATGCAGAAGAATACGCTAAAGGGAGTTAGGGGGTGCGTGTGGAAAGAAAGCAGAAAAGGGGTAAACAGTAAGGATGAAACCAACAGCTGTAGAAATACGATAACAACCAAGCATATAAGGTGAAGTTTAGAAGAAAAGAGTAGAGAACAGAAGTTGCAAGTACTGTACGATGATAACTAAACAAATTAAATGAAAATAACGAGAGAAGAGTAAGAATAAAGAGAAGTACAGTAACAACCAAGCATACCAAATGAAAAGAATGAGTGAAGACTAGAAATACAGAAAGAAATACAAATACGGTAAGAAGGAAGGAAGAGAAGAGTATGGACGAGAAGAAGCAATGCAAATACGACAGTAACCAAACGGATCAAATGAAAGTTAGGCAAAAAGAATAGGAAAAAGAGGAAGAGAACAGATACGGTAGTGACCTAATGCATAAGATGAATGTAGAGGGGGGTGAGGATTGAGAAGTAAACATAAAACAAAAATGTAAGAGAAATAGGAAGATGCTAACGCGACAACAACCAGATAGATGACATGGAAACAGTGCTTAGGAAGACGGAGAAGAGTGATGTAGTGAGCAAGTGGGGAAGGAAGCGAACGAGGTGAGTCAAGGAGAAATGAACGGGATTGAATTTGCTAATATATATATATATATATATATATATATATATATATATATATATATATATATATATATATATATATATATATATATATATATATATATATATATATATTAGCGCACAATGGGAGAAAGAAAGATGAGGGAAGTGAAAGGGGAAGTGAACGAAAGAAATGAGGGGAGTTGATATGAGAGAGAGAGAGTGAGAGATGAAAGGGGAGGAGTTGCTTCACAAGTGCGGAGTATGACAATTGGGGAACAAAGTGAAGAGGAGGATGTTACATGGGTGCTTTGCGACCTCCTTGGTACAGTGGAATTCACAAATCCATGATTTAGTCGACAACAGGAGTTCACTTTAACTCTCCGTGTATTATGTGATTTAGCTACACTGGCAGAGACATGACGGATATGATTTAAATAGCCATATATATTATTTATTGACAGGCTTACCATATATTTCATGCACACAAGAATATATCCGTTTTAGTTTAACTTGGCCAGAGACTGCCATCTCTCCATCTTATATGCTGAATTGTAATTTAACATAAGAATACGATGCTGGTCACGAAGGTGTGCTATGACAAAGAAATTGAATCATAGCCTTGTCATTTTCTGCCGTTGAGTTTCAGTAGTAAACTGCAACAAGACGATAATTTGGGCCAAGTTAAGGTAAAAGAACAACAGAAGGTTTATACCATACATGGAAACTAGAAGTGAGTTTCTGATGTCATCCCCACATTGTGTGGAACAATGAGTAGGATATTAGACCAGTAATGAGTTTTTTGTTAAGTTGGTGCATCAAACTGAACGGCCTGAAACGACCTCTTGTTAGTAGTCAGACTGTGATGTTACTTAACCTTCGCATGGTCGGATCAACTCAAGTATTCCAGTAGAGCTAACGCCAGCTTATTCTGTTCAGCAGAGGTTGAGACATACTCGTTGGAGAATGGGGGTAAAAATATTGTCATCATTAATTTTCATTGTTGGGACAGCTTAAATGTTCTATTCCAGTTAATCACAGACGACTTCATTACCCTAAGAGTGAGTCAAAAGGACATAAGTGTTACGCTTTCACTCTATGAACAAAGGCTGATAGTTCTAGCCTCTGTATCAAGAACTTAGCTCATCTGTTCATGACTACACAGATTTCGATAGGCTACTAATATGCACATTTTACAAATAGTTTTAGAGTTCCACATAGACAAGCCTTCACATCCGGGCTAGCTGTCAGTACTCGTTAGCTCTAGTTACATCCATGCAGGTCAGCTTAGAGCCGGTCTTGTCATTCTAGTTCATTTCAGCCATGTTCTGATCCGGTGTAACAGGCCGTTTTAACCCCCCTGGCCAGTTTATACCCAGGGGTATGTTCTGGCCTAGGCCATTTTATACCCGGGGTATAAACTGGCATAGGCCATTTTAACCCCCCCCCTAGGCCAGAGTAACCCCCCACTTTTCATAAATATTAATAAAAATATTAATCAAAATATAAATTTTGTAAGAAATAAATTAATAGAGCACAACTTGTACTGTATTGATATTATAAAAAATAAAGGGGTGGTTAATCTGGCCTAGGAGGGGTTAAAGTGGCTTAGGCCAGTTTATACACCAGGGTATATTCTGGCCCAGGCCATTTTATACCCCGGGTATAAACTGGCCTAGGCTGCTTTATACCCGGGTATATTCTGGCGGGAGGTTAAACTGGCCTCCTACAGCGAGTTGATGATTTTAGGATTATTTCAATAAGTTTAGGTCTGTTCATGTCATTTCAGGTCCGTAAAGTCGATTTGGTCACTGTAGGTTCGTTCATAGCCTAGACCCAGCCCTGTCTTTGCAGTAAGTTTGGATATATGGTATTTCAGGTCGGTCAGGTCTCTGAGTTCTTTCTGGTCCATCACATTGATTCAAGTCAGTGCAGATCTTTGGGTTCGTCCGTGTCCATGAGAGTGATACAGGTCAATGCATCATTCTGGTGGACCTGGCGACGTATGCCAAAAATCAGCTCTGTCGATCCAATGTCATTTTAGATGTGTTAATTATGTCTTCAGGATTAGGTGGAGGGGACTAGGCTGGGAAAGTACATTCCGTCAATATAGGTGCTGTAAGTCGGCTGGTAGTTGAGGCATTTTTATATGATAATTTATCACATTAAAAAAAAAAAATGGATGAGGGGAGAGAGATGTGAATAGGGCTCTGGGACGGTGGTGGGTAATGGAATAAAGCTGGGGTTAACACCTGCAGCAAGACAACATTCATTAGTATTCATTACCTCCGCTAACGAAGTTGGAGGGGGTTATTTATTTACCTCTGCCTGTTTGTTTGTTCACTAGATATCTTCAAAATCGTAGTTGAATTTTAATGAAATTTTATGGATATGCGGATCATGGGCCAAGGAAGCGTTGATTAAAAGTTTGATGATGATCTGAGTTCGAGTCCTGGTTCATGATTCCCCCCCCCCACACACACACACCAGATATCTCAAAAAGTTATTGATGCATTTCAAGGAAATTTTGTGGATATGTGGGTCACGATTCAAGGAAGAGTTTAGTAAATTTTGATGGTGATCTGAGTTGCGGAGGATGTGCTTTCTGTGTGCTGTTTCTTGTTTTAATCATGCTTTCCTCACACGATTCTATTTAACGTAGGATATACTTCTCGAAATGGAGGGGTACAGCCTTCATTAACCTCTTAACCACCAGGGGCTTTTCATTGCTGAGTAAGACTCAGGCAGCACCAGAAATAAATTATAAAACAACGTTATCGTGTTAAGGCGGGCCATAGAATATTGTGAAGATCAGTGCTGGAGAATATGAACGCTGTAGGTTTTCCTGTGTGGGACTGACGATGGTTTAACTGAAAACTTTTTTCAGTGACAAGAAAGTAATCACGCGCTGCTTTCATATACCTGACAACTGAAGACGCAGATTAAAAAATGTACCAGAAACTACCGTCCATTCTTCATTTTTTTATTTTTTTATTTACTTTCTTATTTTTATCGGCAGTTATATCGAAAAGCAGGTTACGTTCAAGTTGTAGATGCTGCTGCTCCTAACCCCTTGAATACGGTGACGGAATCTTTAGCATGTTGTTGTTGTAACCAAACGATTTTACTCATGAAGGGCCTCTAGTAGGGATGGGGCTAAGGAAGGGAGTATAATACTCTTCTAATTCGAAAAGCTTCTCTTAAACTGAATGAAATCGTGTAATGGTAGTGGGAATTAACACACACACACACACACACACACACACACACACACACACACACACACAGCAGTGGAGTGAAGGGATGAAACAAAGAAATGCAACAGTCGAGCGAAGAGATTAACACTCACTCAAGTAAAAAAAAAAATAATAATAAGGCCTGATAGATGAGATAGTTTAGTATATCGGTTCAGTAGTATGTGTGGTAGTGTGTCATTTCTGTCCCGTATGTATTTATCAGTACAATAGCTCATTAAATTTGGCTGAAAAAATAACTTAAAGGATTGCGTGTTCTGTGATAAAAAACGACTGAAGAGTGAGCGAAGCGTACGTGATTACTTTCACACGAGAGAGAGAGAGAGAGAGAGAGAGAGAGAGAGAGAGAGAGAGAGAGAGAGAGAGAGAGTTGAGAAGGGAGTGAAATGTCGAAGAAAATAAAAGGGTTAATGTAAGTGTGTGTGTGTGTGAGAGAGAGCGAGAGAGAGAAGGGGGGGGGGATGTGAGAAGGGAGTGAAATGTCGAACAAAATAAAGGGTTAATATAAGAGGAAATTGTGTGTGTGTGTGTGTGTGTGTGTGTGTGTGTGTGTGTGTGAAAGAGAGAGAGAGAGAGAGAGAGAGAGAGAGAGAGAGAGAGAGAGAGAGAGAGAGAGAGAGAGAGAGTGCGAGAGGAAAGAATGTCAGGCGAAAACAAGAGGGATGGAAGTTTGTGAAGAAGTAAAGGGAAGGGGAAATGGAGGAAGTATTTGTAAAGCAGAGAGAGAGAGAGAGAGTAAATTAAAGAGAGGAGCCAATAAGTCTCTGTTCCCAGACTTGATCATTTAAGAGCTCTTGTGATTTGAGAGAGAGAGAGGTTGGGGTAGGAAAAGTAAGAGGATTTGGAGGAGGAGGAGGATTTAAGGGAGAAGAAGCATGAGAGGCATAGAGGAAAAAAAAAAAGGGGGGGGGGAGGATGTACTGTAGAGTGTGACAGAGAAGAGGAAGAGGAAGAGTGCGGTACGGAGGTAGAGGAGGAGGAAGACCAAGAGGATGGGCAAGAACAATGATGAAGAAGAAAAGGAAGATGAGTGATAGAGAAGAGGAGGAGAAGGGATGGAGAAGTAGTAGTAATAATAATAATAATAATAATAATAATAATAATAGTAATAATTAGAAAGCACTCAGAGAGCGCATCGCCAATGCCATTGCTATTAAAAAGGACGTGGATCCGGATCCGCCTCAAAATTTAGTCAATTCTTTCTTAGTCCATGACCCACCTGTCCACAGAATTTCATTGAAATTCAGTGAGAACTTCTGGAGATATTGTGCGGGTTACTCCGGACACGGATCCACCCCCAAATTTAATCATTTTTTCCTTGGCCCATGGCCCACCCTTCCAGAAAATTTCATTAAAATCCGTTCATAACTTTTTGAACAAAGTTGCCAACAGATCTGTGAGACTGTGGATGTAGAATCCGGAACCGGATCTGTCCCAAAATGTAATAAATTCTTGTTTGGTCCATGGCCCACTTTTCCACAAAAATGTTATTGAAATTCAGTGACAACTTTTGGAGATATTGTGCAGGATATTCTGGATCCGGATCCGCTCCAAAATATAATAATTTCTTTCTTGGCTCATGGCCCATTCTGCCACAAAATTTCATTAAAATCCGTTAATAACCTTTTGAGTAATCCTGCCAACAGACAGACAAACAAACACCAACGCAGGCAGAAACATAACCTTTGCGGAGGTGATAATAATGATAATAATGTAGTTTCCTGTGTCGTTATTGAAGAACAGTATCATTAATAATGAAAAGGAAAAGCATAGCAGGGGGATGTATATCAAACTTGAAGGTAAAAATAACAGGGGAGAGAGAGAGAGAGAGAGAGAACTGGGGGTCATCAGGCAACTGGGACTTAAAAATGAGATCAATTTGAGGGGAGGGTCCAAGGGTGACCTATTTACACGCTTAGACCAACCCCACCTCTTTCCAACCTTCATCTTGTCCCTCTCATTTGTCTTTCTCCTTCCCTTCTGTCCTTCCCTTCTTTTCTCCTCATTTCCTCTTTCCTTCCCTCTCTTCTTTGCCTTCCCTTCTCTTCCCCTCCCTTCTTTATAACCCTCCTTCCTCTCTTTCCCTTCCCTTTCTTTCCTGCTCCTCCCTCACCCCTGCTTTCCCTCCCGTTCCCCTTCCTCCACTCTCCCTTCCCTTCCCTCCTATTCCCCTTCCTCCACTTTCCCTTCCCTTCCCTCCGCTATACCTCTCCCTTCCCTCCCTCCTCTTTCCCAACTTCCCCATTCTTCTTGCCCACTTCGTCCCACTCCCGTTTTTCTCCCAAGTTCCCCTTCTCCTTCATCATTTTCCCTTCCCCTCTCCCTCCACCTTTTCTTCTCTTCATTTCTACCCCGCCTCTTCCTTTCACGCCTTCCCCTTCTCCTCCTTTCCTCCCCTTCACATCATTCTTCCCTTCCTCTTCCCCTCCCCACCCTTCCCTTGCTGTGTTCCATCTCTCCCTCTTCCTTCTGTCTACCGTTCTACTTTTCCTATCTTTTCTCTTTCCATGCTTCTTCCTTTCCCCGTCTTCTCCCTTACCCTCCCTCTTCCCTTCCCACTTCCCATAGTTCGCTTGCTTCCGTTCTCCCTCCGATCCCACTTCCCCTCCTGTTCCTCCTCCCTTTTACTCTCCCACTTCCTTTCCACTATCCAGTCCATCATCCAGCTTACCATCTTTCCTTTCCTTACCTCTCCATTCCATCCTCCTTTCCATCTTTTCCACCATCCTATCCCTCACCCCAATCCATCCACCTCTCCCCCTCCTTTCCTCCTCTCATAGAATTTCCACATTTGTTCTTTCAGTCACGGTATTTCTTATTTTTCCCTGTTTGTTTTGTCCTGGGATGTTCCACTGTCTTAACTTTCACGCCTGTAGATATGAGATAAGATGTGAGAGTTTTCTGATGGCGGTGAGGCGTCGTGGGAAGAACGGTCGTTACTGGGTAGGTGCAGGAATGCCCGGAGGCCCTTTTGTCGAGGCCACCCCTTACTGGATGCAGCGTTAGGCAGTAGCTTGATAGACATATTCCCCAGTACAGTACATGGCCATTTTTATCGAGGACACCCACAGTGGACGCAGCGTCTGTCAGCAGATAGATAGATTGATAGGTAGGTAGGTAAGTAGGTAGGTAGACAGATAGATAGATAGGTGGATATACAGTAGATAGACTGATACTTTCACCCCAGCGGATAATCTCGTTGTAGGCCAATGTGTCTCTTGTTATACCGTGCACTCCCGTCCCCCTCCTCAACCCCCCCTCCTCTCTCTCTCTCTCTCTCTCTCTCTCTCTCTCTCTCCATTTCTGATTTTCTTTTGTGTTCTTTCCCTGCTACTCCCATTTTTCCTTAGCCCTCTCATCTTTTGCTTTGCATTTCTCCCTCCTATGCCTTCAAACCGTTTCCTCTCTCGCATTCCTTCTTCTGTCCTACCCCCTTTCCTCCCCTCCCCTCCCTCTTTCCCTCTCCTGCACCCTCCCCTACCTTTCCATCTCCCCCTTCCCTTCCCTTTCCGTTTCCTGTCCCTCCCCTCCCTTCCCCTTTCCCCAAGTTTCCCCTCTTCTTCCCTCCCTTCCCCATCCCACCCATTCTCCCTACCCTACCCCCAATTCCCTTGCTCCCCCTTTCCCCTTCCCCTCTCCTCCCCTCCCTTCCCCTCCCCTCCCTTCCCCTCCCCTCCCCTCCCTTCCCCTCCCCCTCTCCAATAACTTGCCTGGTGCTAATATCCGGAGACAGGAAGTGGAGGGGAAGGGGCAGGGGGAGAGGAGGTGTTAAGGAATGAGGAAGGAGGGAGAAGGAGGAGAGCTGGGAGGAAGGAAGGGAAGAAGAACCATAAGGAATAAAGGAGAAATATAGGAGGGAGTAGAAAAAAAAGAGAGATGAGGTAGAATAAGACAGAAGAGAGAGAGAGAGACGGAAGAGGAAAAGAGGAAAAGTTTCAAAGAGAGGAGGGAAGAAAGAATAAAGTTATGAGAAGGATGGGGTGAAGGAAGAGTGACAGGAAGGGATGGAAAGAGGGAAGGTGGAAGATGAAAGACGAATAGGGAGAGAAGGAAAGGAGGAAAGTTGGAGAAGAAGAATTGGGAGGAAGAGAAAGACAGGAGGGCGGGAGGAAAAGTTGTGGAAAAAGAATGAGATACACGAAATGAGAAGGAAAAGTTGAGGAAGGCCGAAATGCAGTAGTCAAAAAGGAGAGGCGGCAAGAGAAGTTGAAGAAAGAGGAGGAAAACAGAGATAGGAAGACGGAAATGAAGAAAAGTTGTGGAAGGTGAATACACGAGGAGGAAGAAAGCTGATGAAGACAGAAGAAAGGAGAGAGAGAGAAAGGGGGGGAGTAGGGAAGGAGGGAGGGAAGGAAGGAGGAAAAGTTTAGGAAGAAGGAGTATTAACTACAAGAAAGAGATATCGGAGAGAGGGAAAAAGGAAAAGTTTAGGATAATGGAGATAGAGGAAGGAGATACGGGAAGAAGGGAGGGGAGGAAGAAAAGTTAAGAGAGAGAGAGAGAGAGAGAGAGAGAGAGAGAGAGAGAGAGAGAGAGAGAGAGAGAGAGAGATGAATGCTAAGAAGAATATGAGAAAAATGGGAAGGTTTGGACTGAGTGAAGAGAAGTAGGAGGGAGGGAAGGAAAGAAGGAAGGAAGAATAAGGACTGGGGAGATAAAGAGGAGGATAAAGAGATAAATAACTGAGGGAAGGAAGGAAATATGAGAAAGAAAACAAGGGAGAAAAGGATGAGTGAAGAAGGAGAGGAAGAATAAAGAAAAATTAGGGAAGAAGGGAAAATAAAGAAACAGGACAAGGAAAAGGGAAGGGTGAAGAAGAGAAGTGAGTGAGGAAGGGGCGAATGGAGTAGATACTGAGGCGTAGAGAAAACAGGAATTTGGAGGAGGAGGAGGAAGGAGGAGAGGAAGTATGTAAAGGAAAAAAAAAATGAAAAGAAAAGGCGAGAAGGAACAACTAAGAGCTTAAAGGGAAAAAGTAGAAGGAAGAAGAGGAGGTGAGAGAGAGAGAGAGAGAGAGAGAGAGAGAGAGAGAGAGAGAGAGAGAGAGAGAGAGAGAGAGAATAATAAATGATGGGCAGAGTAAGAAATGAGTTGAAGAGAGGGAACAAACAGAGAGATAAAGTTTACTTGTGTGGACATATGATTACTGATGTGTCTGCCAGTTAACACACACACACACACACACACACACACACACACACACACACTCTCTCTCTCTCTCTCTCTCTCTCTGTTTTTTTTTTTTGTTTTTTTTGATGCCCCTTGTCCCTTCAGTCTTACCATTAAATGTTTGTGTATAGGACGCTAATAGTCACATGATTTTTTTTTTTTTTGTAACTTGTATCGACATTTACTGATCCTGTCTTCCCTAGGATTTTGTGCAAACTGGCGTCAGGCGCTTTGTTTCAGCTAACAGAGTCCATAAGAGTCTGAGAGTGTTAATACTGTCGCCATAGTAATTTAGTTTATTTCTTGTAACACCAGATGATTTTATTCGGCTGAGAGTGAGTCATACTATAAGTTCTTGTGTAAAAAAGATATAGATAACATACAAGTGAAAACGAAGGTGTAGACTTTATACGAGTACAAAAAAGTGGCTAAGAATGTGGTGTTAGTGAGGCATCTAAACCCATGAGAGTACGACCATTTACCTCCCACAGACAGAACTTGTTGGCCTCTTCCATTTTATTGGTCAACTCCATGCTACCCTTATTGCTAGTCGCATTTTCTTTCTTGTATTCTTGTTTAATTGTGGCAGGCACTTCTACCCTTCACAATTAACCGATTCCGACTAAACTTGGGCACAATGACCAGCCTATGACCTAGTTG
>NC_136959.1:54901399-54928899 GCF_032717465.1 Coenobita brevimanus | reverse complement strand
GTGCTCCATCTTGTACAGTCACTCATAAAAGAAACGACCCCCCCGGCCAAGACACCTTTCAACCAATATGATATCGGTCCTGGTAACACTGTAAATGACGTCAGGTGTTTGGGTGTGAAGCTGCGTTTGGGGGAAGTTCATTCAAAGTTCATTCTAAGTGTGTCGAGCCCATTCATTTAACCCTTGAGGCCGGGGGTTTCATTTGCATCATGTGCGGCATTAATGCATAAATGTTCGGGTATGGGATTGTCTTATCACCTGAAAGTTCTTTGTTCTTGTAGCATAAAGTTAATTTTGGGTGAAGGACAACATAACAACTCAGATATAAAGTATGTTTGACTCGAAATGTGGATTGAAGCAGTGTTTCGTGCAGATTAACTCCGTCCTCCTCTCAAACACCCCTCCTCATCCCCCCATATGGCTGACGTCAAATACAGTGTTACCAACACTGAATACCCCGAGTTATATTGCCTCTAAGGCAAGGGGGGGGGGTCTTTTCTTTTATGAGTGACTGTACGTTAATTACTGTATCCTCCCCCTCCCATTTTTAAAGCAACATTTGTATTGCATTTGTGCACAACCAGAGTCCATTATTTTCGTCCATGCATTTTTTACGCTGAGTAAGCAATAATAGAGTTAATGGCTTCTTATAGGAGTGCTGCTTTAGGTCCACAGTTGTACAGTGGAGAGATATACGAAAATAATTTTTTAGCTTCTCATAAATACGTAAAGCAAAAAATGAATAACTCATTTAACAGAGACAAGCAAGTTGGTCGTCCGCGCGACATGAGTCGCGCCATGAAACCGTCAAAGGTGGGAAGAAGAAAGGGATATGATGAGCCAATGAATGGGTGTGATTGGCTAGGATATTGGTGGGCTGCGGGCTTGGCCAGGAAAATATACTAAAAGTGGGTGTTGTAGGATCAGTGGTCTGAGTGCAGTGAAGGATTGTTTTAACTGTCTCTCAAAAATGATTGGTTCAGGAGAGTAAAGAAATGGATGTGGGAGACAAACTTATGTATAGGATGAGGTCGAACGAAGGTTGGGGGAGGGGGGGGATCACGATAATATACCCTGGTTCGAGGACAGTTTATTTCAAAGTTTTCTCCAACAACAAGAAGAACAAAACAACACACACACTCCCGTGTTCTGATTAGCCTGGCGTCTTGCGTCGTAGTGAAAAAATGACTGGCATCATGTTTCCAAAGACGGTTGTATTTAAAAAACAAAAAAACTGGTTTACTGACTAGTTAACCAACAAAAACACACAGCATTAGATCGGTTGTACGAGTATAAAATATAGGTTGATATGTAACATAATTTACAGATATATTTATAATGTAACTAATTTGTCTGACGAAGATACAGTTTAATCGTAATAGTGATTACAGTTGCTTTTTTTAATGTATTCGATTACGGTTGTGAGTACTTTGCAGATAATATGAATGTAATCGATTACGATTACATGAAAATCTGTAGTCGATTACGATCACAGAGTACGATTACGCCATGTCTGACCGTCATCATCTTATTTAGCCCAGGAGAGACCCGTCATGATGTAAAGGTTAATGAAAGCTCGTATATTTCGTCATCGTCATCATCATCATCGTCGTCGTCGTCGTCGTCAGATTCCAATAGCCTCTCGCAAGCTGAAAGAATCACCGTTTCACTTTGAAAAGTCTCTCCTAATCTGGAAAAAAAAAAAAAAAAAAAAAAGTTTGGACATAGCACGAAGAAAATAAGAAAGTTGCCCTCATTGTTAAGAGAAAAATGTGTGTTATTTTAGTGTTTGTTGATGCCGATAAAATTACTTGTATATTTACCAAAGTTAGTTTCCTTTTTTGTGTTGTATATTTTGTGCATTTGCTGAGCTACGACCGTTGTTCAAATATACCTGTAAACTTGACCCCCCCCACACACACACACACACGCCAGTTTCTACCGTTTCTGATTAAAGGTTAATCACAAACTCTTAATTCCAAGTCCCTCTCTCTCTCTCTCTCTCTCTCTCTCTCTCTCTCTCTCTCTCCACAGACCATACAGGAAAAACACTTGAGGCTGAGCTAGGATTTTCAGTAGGTAAACACTTCCCCGAGAGAGAGAGAGAGAGAGAGAGAGAGAGAGAGAGAGAGGAGAGTAGCGAGGGAACGAGGGGAGATGAAAGAGGACTGAGAAAGGCGAGATTGAACGGAGGGAATATGAGAGAGAGAGGTGGGGGGAGAAACTCACTATCTTTTAATCTTGGCAATACCTGAATCATTCACCATTTCAATCCGAGGCAACCAGAATTAAGTAAAAAAAACATAGGCAACGCTACGCAGTTGCAACCCTCCATCTGACTTAACACATACCCCCCACTCCCAGCCTCCCAGCATACTTAACGAAGCGCATAACGGCCCTCCCTCCCCCCCCCGTATAACACAGAGATATTAGAACTTAAAAATTTCAGTAGTTTATCCATGGTAATAATGAAGTTATGAGCAGATTTGTTGAAATTATGACGTGCTTTTTTTTTTTTTTTTTTTTTTTTTAGGCAGCCATTTTTTATGATTACATAGTAGGTACAGTCATGAAACGTCGTGTGTAATTAATTATTCATATTATCATTTATCATTTACAGTTTCTTCCTCCTAGGTGCAATAGTTGCAAAGTTTCAATAGAAAAATGCATTAAAATAATCAGTTTTATGGATTTTTGCAATTTCATAACATTGTATAATTTCATGACATTCTAACTACCTAAAGGCACCAGGAGACATATTAACAGATATTCCAGGAGAGTTTGAAACCCACACCTTTATAAGTTTTCGAGTCCGAGCCCGGAAACAAAAAATATGTTTTTTACTTTTCCATTATTCTCGGGAAAAAAAAAAAAAAAAAAAGCTTAAGACAGCATTCTACTTATTAAATAGCATCGGTCCACTATGAGACACATAACTGTTTGAAATCAAAAGCACCGGTTCACTATGAGACACATAACAATGTAAATCAAAAGACTCCGGTTCACAGTGAGACACATAACTGTGTGAAATTTCATGACACTGTAGTGTACACTTTCTGAGTTCTGGCCCGGAAACGAAATTTCTACTGCCTGCCAGCTGCTCTGCCGCCCAGCTCTACGGACGGACACCTATTGATCCCAGTGATAAAAACACCCTCCTCTGACTTTGTCAGGTGGAGGGTAAAAAGTCTTAATGAGGTTCTGAACAACCGTATATAACCTATTATGAAAACCGAGTACGCGATGTAGTCAAACCCTTAACGTATGACCGTCAGTTTTAAAGCATCTTTTGGGTAGGAAATAGTTATGGTAGGTTTCATTCCATTTCACACGGGTAGGAGCGAGATGGAAAGTTTTAATTTGATATATTTTATATGGCTTGCTTCTGTATTGATGTCAAAACTTAGGGGTTTGTCGTACCTTTTGTAATCTGGGTTTTAATAGTACTATCCCTGTCTTTTCATCTATGATTTTTTTATTAATAGGCTATCTTCCAGTTGTTTAAGTTTCTCCATTACATTGTCTGTTGCTTGATATATATGTGTATTATATGTATCGTCTCTCTCTCTCTCTCTCTCTCTCTCTCTCTCTCAGCACGGCCTCAAACACAAGGTAAACATGCACAAACATCACCCCTCTGATTATAAACTCATTAACCCTTGTTTGTTTCTTTGTCGCTATCCCTGTCTACCTAGGTCATCAGTCTCTCTCTCTCTCTCCCTCTCTCTCTCTCTCTCTCCTTTTGTACTCATATCTGTATAATAGCTGTGTATCTTGTGACTTTATTTCTCTCATTTCAGTATCTCACACCCATTATGTATCCACTTCTTTTTATCTATATTTATTACAGTATTTATCTTTCTATTCCAGTCTCCGTTTCTCTGTCGATCTCGTAACTGAATAATGTATCGAAATATCTATCGCCATCTCTTCCTTTTATAGGTGTATCGGGTTGAATCACGTTAATCGATAGGCATACCTCTTCGTCCATTCACTTGTCTGTCTCAATTTATTCATTCAGCCATCTTTTCATTAAATTTAGCTGAACCCTCTTTCTCCTTTCATTCCGCCTTCTATCTAAAGCCTTTTCTAGTTATTTAAGTGTCCACAGTTTTACACTCTCCCACTCGCATGTCCATCCGTAAATCTTGTATGTTTCAGCTCATCCATCTCTTCATTTTCATTTGAAATGACTACCATTTGATAATTTGTCTCCACGTGTCAGTTGTCTATTCATCAATTTACTCACACACTCACCCAACCATCCATCACCCCGCCCATCCATTCAGCCATCTGTTCGTCCATTCATTCATCTGTCCATCCACTCATCTCTCCATTCATCCATTCATCTCACTCATCTCTCCGTCCATCTGCACATCTCCATTCATTCACATGTCCCCCCTTCCCTTCGCTCTCTCCCCTCCGATCCACCCTTTCCTCTATCTCGCCATCTATCCTTTAAATAACCTTCAAAATCTTGATATATAAAAACACCACGATATCTCCGCAAGCTCCAGAAAAACACAGCGAAATTAAAATCCATTAATTTCCACATTTTAAATCCTCGCTAATGGAGGGCGGGATTTGGCGGGGACTTATTTTTCGCGAGTGGGGCCAGCGGGTGTATGGTTGCTAATTTATTGTGTCCTGTTGTTTGTGCTGTCTTTGTAAGATAATATTGTTTGGTGATGGCAAGAACGTAATAAGGAAGACGTCATTGAGAAGCTATTTTTGTGGATGACAGAATTTTTATTTTTGTAATCAAAATTTCCGAATTAAGCAAGATATTGAAATATGGATCGATTGTTTATTGACTTCGTGTATATTTTAAGTTTTTTGTTTAGTCTAAAAATATCAAAATATGTACAGTATAGTGCGTCTTTTCATTGACATTAACTCCCCCACAATAATTGTTGTTGTAATTTACTCTTGCTACTACTATTTTTTTTTTTTACACTAGCTACTACCAGATAGTTTCTGCAGGTTGGGAGAAGCTTTTGGTTGCATAGGGTTTGATGAAGGATTTAAATGATTAAGAAGTTCTGTTCGTAATATCACGCCTAATTTGAATACAGTCATCTGTCAGTATGCCCTTTTCCTCACACTTGGCCTAAAAGTGCCATCTGTCCATCTTGAATGCTGAGCTAACAGTGGAATAGCCCTAGAATATGGTGCTAATCGAGAAGAAATTCTATGGAAGGGATGTAGAGGCACAGTATTGCCCTTTTCTGCCGCTGAGCTACCGGTACTTGAGAATGGAGCAAAGGGACAAAATTCTGGACCAGAGTAGAATAAAAATAGTATAGCAAGAAGGAGATTTAAATGACGTTCTTTATGGGGTTAAGGTTCTCGTAGGTGGTCAACACGTACAGCTTTATTCATTCAGTTTGTATCCCCCCACAAAGACAACGTAAGATGTTTATTCTTCTACCACCTGTCGATTTAATTCAGCATAGGAAAGAATGTTTTGAACTGGAGGAGTTATTCGTTGCCTTTACGGTCCATCACTTCGAGGGTGCTTCTCTAAACTGAAAAAAGTGTTGCGGTTGCCCGAGGAGAGAGAGAGAGAGAGAGAGAGAAGCGTCGTGTTCTCGTGGGTTTAGGAGGCTTTGTAACACTTCTTCCTTACCAGTATATCTCTGGATATGGCATGTTAATATTCTCTGGTAGGTTATTTATGAAAAACTACCCTTACTAAAAAGATGTAGCCTAGCACGAACTATTAGTGTAATGAGGAAACATAAATCACTAAGGATGTGGCATTAAATGATTTAATAGTGATGACACATCATTATGTTCATATTTTCAACAGATTATTGTATTTAGCTTAGAAGTGTTTTTTTTTTTATGGGAAAATTAAATACAGCCATCATTAAGCCCATTACTATCAGGTAGCTCTCGTGACCTTAAACAATAATGTGGTTAATGTAAGAATAGACTACAAAATACGTAATCGAATTAGGGTGTTTCCCAGGGTCAAGGACATGCGGTACGGGCCCAAATCTTAATTCTCGCTATTTACTGCTGACTTTGAACTCCTGGTGGTGAAGTGTTGTGATCATTGACACTAGGAACCCGCTGTGTTTCTAGGGTGGAGGGGAGCTGTAGGTGGTGGTGTTGTGTTTATTCCTTGTCAATAGTAGTAGTTATTGCGGGTTGATTACACTACGGGAGATCATTGCTTGCTAGTATGTCATTTGATTTGTCTTACTGTTGCATTATAAGGATGATGAACATGGTGATGATGCAGTAATGATAATGATTAATAATAATAAAAATGATGATGATGATGATAATAATAATACAAACGATAATAATGATGATGATGATGATAATGACAATAGTAACATTATTATTCAGTATACTACTACTGCAACTATAGCTACTACCACCACTGCCACCATCATCACCATCGCCATCACCACCACCACCACCACCAGTACTACTATTACTATTACTACTACTACTACTGCTAGTGCCACCACAACGACCACTACCACTACTACTACTTTTACTACTACCCGACCTTCTTTACTTCACATCCACCAAAGCGCTTAACAGTTACGTCATTTCCAGATTTTTAAAAAGATCCTAAATGCCCCCCCCACCCCCCCGCACACACACACACCACCTTTTTGAGAGAGTTTTTTTTATTTTTATTTTTACATTTATCCTCATTTAGTGCTATAATTGGTTTCGTTCAGGCTTGATTTAAATGTTTTTCACCGCGGAATGAATAGAGTTTAAATTGGGGCTGTGTGTGTGTGTGTGTGTGTGTGTGTGTGTGTGTGTGTGTGTGTGTGTTTTGCGCATTTGTGTGTATTTGTGTGTGTGTGTGTGTGTGTGTGTGTGTGTGTGTGTGTGTGTGTGTATATGTGTGTGTGTGTGTGTTTTGGCCGTGGTGATGAAGTACCCTCACCCACCTTATTGGATTCCTTGTGAACTGGCACAGGTGCTGCCCCTCTTACTTCCAGAATCTCTCTCTCTCTCTCTCTCTCTCTCTCTCCCCTCCTCCTCCTCCTCCTCCTCCTCCTCCTCCGTTCCAGCTTCCTTTCAATCTCACTTCCGTTTCCTATAATTTTTCTCCTTCATTCTCCATCACTGTCTCACTCACCTCCCCTGCTTTCTGTTAATCCCGCCTTATTTCTCATAGACTCTTCCTCCCACTTCCTATCCCCCCATAGCCCTCCCTCGCTATCTTTCAATACCTCCCAGTTTATTCCTTCCCATTTTCTCATCATCTCTCTCACTCCCTCGCTCCCTCCCTCCCTCCATCCCTCTCAATCCCAGTAGTGTCATTCTACCACCTTTACACCCCATCCTTTCTTGTCTTTCTCTCTCCATCCCTCCATCCATCTCTCCACCCATCCTTCTTATCACTTACCTTCCAGTCTCTTTTCCCCTCTCCGTATCACTTTCCCTCTTTCTCGACCATACAGGTTCTAAAACCCATTTGCTCTCGTCATCCTTTTCTCCCTTACCTTTACCCTACGTTCCCTTCCTCTCACTTTCTTCCCCTCTTCAACTACCCTCTACCTACCCCTTCCTACCCCCCTCAGCATTTTTTACCTGAGGGGATGGAAGTTTTATTATGATTTAAAATTGAACTTCTCTTTTTCTCTGCCATGTTTTTGAACTCTTGTGTGGACAGAATTTCCCCTGCTGTAAATTGGAAGCCACTTATTTATAGGAAGCGTATTGGAACGGCGTATTAGAGTCATAACATTTTCAAACTGACAAATACATAACATCGCACTCTCATGGCTGTTTTAGGTAGTTATAGATAAATAGGCTCTTTCGTCGACCGTGTACCTCCGTCTCGGCGAAATTGTCGGAAGAGCAGCTGTGAAGATGATATGTTATTATCCTGTCTACCCTTCTTTTCATTGGAACACATTTTCGTGACATCCTTTGTCGACGAACTTTCCCAGTCTTACCCTCCGAACCTACTTTACCTTGTTGCTTTTCTGATTTTACTACCCTCCTAACCTTAACATTTTCGCAAGTGTCACCTTCATAACCTTCGTTACCATTGCCATGCGCTATGGTAGATTGTGATAAGGTAGTAATATTCAGTAGCCCCTCGGATAAATATTTGGTTTCTAATCCCAGTTTAACACGTTTGGAATAATGCATTTCCGACATTTTTTCCTCCACTCCATTTCACTGAATTTGCTACCACAGCGCAACATCTTTATGCTCCTGATGTTATCTTAATGTTACTTTGCCTTACAGGTTTGGATAGCGTACCGGTGGAATGTATTTACTCTTCATCCTTTCCAATGAAACTCCCATTAAAAATTTTTTCATTGTTGCATGGTGGCCCCCATTTCTTCCTTTCAGCTTCGTTTGTAGTTTTTAATGGGTGGTGCGATCCTTATGTTTGTGATGCCCTTGTCATAGATATCATGGACTTGGCCTGCTCTAACGTATAACAAAATATGCCTAAAAGACTGAAAGGTCTGTTCCGGTTTTATTTCCTTCATGTTCCTTTGTGCTTGTATACCCTTCTCGCAGTCCCTCCACCTATCTGTCCTTCTCTGTTCTCCCAACCATACCCCTTCCGAACATGACATTTCTAACGTTGCCACCTTTCTAACCTTATATTTATCCCAACTTTACAACTTTCCTAATCTTATTACAACCTCAAATTTTCTATTTGCGTCACAAAACCACTGTCCCGACTTGATGTACCCAGGCTGTGCAGAACTAGTAGCATGACCTTACACCCTGCTTAGTCTTGCTGTCTTGTCTTCCTATGATTGTCAGATTCGAGGCGTGTTCGTGATCTTCCGTTCCTTAAGGGCCAAAACTTCACCCTCCGTACCCTCCGTAGTACGAGTACATACCTTCACGTCACCACTTCGGCTCCAGTATACACTTTTCCTAGTTAATGTATGCCAGTTCTTTCTCGTTCAGGATTGGTATGATGGTATGAGTGTGTGTGTGTGTGTGGACAAAGTTCACTTATAACTTTACTTATTTTAGAGTGTAGTTTAAAACCTTTTTGTTACTACTTAGTCTGAACCGAGCATTGTAAACATCTTGGAGTCTTTTACAAACCAAAAGTGTAAATGTCGTCCTGGATGATAGTGATTATAAATGTACAAGCAGGTGTGTGACATGTTAGAGTACAGTATGTTTACGAGTTGTGAATAAATAACGAGAGGTCATTCGGAGTGAGTCTGTTGTGTCTGCGCGGAGGTGTTGTTGTAGTGCAGCCAGCAGTCAACACATCTCCCTTACGCACCACACACACACACACTCCAAGGTCACCATGTGGCTGAATTAACGCGTTTACTACATGAGATCTCTCCTAGGCTGCGCGAAATTGCCCAGCGATGTCAAATGAAACGAAAGAGACGTGTCAGTAATGAAGGGATTAACAGAAATTTTATTTAATATTTTCACAACGAGAGTCTACCATAAGTTGAATAAAAACATAAGGCGTATGAAGGCTGATATGAAAAAGAGTCAGGGTACGAGAGGGCTTAATATAAATTGTTTCTAACCAGTTCATTACGAGAAATCTTCACTAAATCAAACAGAATTTTTTGACGCTGGCAATAATAGAAAGTGGCGATTTAGTACAATAAGGCTTAACCCCTTCACAGTGAAGGGCTTCTCTTAAATTTATTGAAATTATCTGGCGATGGCAATAATATTAGTTGTCATACTGATGGTGTTAATGGAGAATTTATACATTCCAGCACAGCCTTTTCCTAAGCAAAATCAATTGTCTTGCGGTAATGAGAGAGAGAGAGAGAGAGAGAGAGAGAGGGTCATCGTAGCAGTGGGTTGACGGAGATTCTGCAGTTCTTTTACTTCGAGAGAGCTTCCCTTAGTAGAAGGAAATCATGTGGCGGTGGCAAGGTAAAATATAAGACATCATACTCAAGAGGTTAACAGAAATTATTTGTGACCTCTTTGGTAGGAGAGATCTCCCCTTGGCTGGGAAAGAAATTGTTTAGCGATATCAAATGATCAATGAATGGATAAGAAAACTATCGTATTGACGGAGTTAACTTATTACACTAGCATTTACAGGATCAACAAATATTAGTGCGTAAATATCCATAACAAAGTGCTGTTATTCCATTCACCACGCTTTTTTTTTTTTTCCCCTACCGATGTGGCGATTTTATGCAACATAGGAAAGGCTTCTAGCACTTTGTTTATTTTTCCTCTGCTTCCGACTCTGGACATGGGTTTTAACAGTCCATTCCCTGAAGCCCAGCAGTCCTTCTTGCAACACACATCCACATGTCACCATATCGAAACTAACACCCGCCTTCCATATAGAATGCATGCTAGGACTGTCTCATACAGGCCTAGTGTATTGTTTTTGGCTGGGAGGGGGGGGGGGAACGATATGTCGGCGGGTCTTGTGGTAGATTAGTAAAGTCTACCTTAGCGAAATTCATATCCTTTAAACTGTTCCCTGCGCAGCCGGGATTTGAACCCACGTCCATTGAAACAGACGACCACCTCTCCGCCAACTAACTTCTCCAGTTCAAAAGTTTTCCGCTAATCGAAAACAGTCTCTCTCATGTTAGATCACTTGCTAAAACCGCTTCAAAGAAACTTGGATTATTGGAGAGTCCGTAACATCTTCACTGACGAGCGCTAGCCACAATTTATAAGAGTCATGTGCGCTCTCAGCTGGAATATTGGTCACTCTTGTGGAGTGGATGTGGAGAGGTTGCACTAAAACAACTAGACGAAGTTCAGAACGAGGATGTTAGAATTATAATAACCTTACAATTACAAATGAACTACCTCTCCTTCAAGTAAGAAGGAATGTTGCCTTCGTTGCATTATTTTATTGATACATTTATGGCAAATGCTTAGACGAAGCTGCATCCATAGTGCCACCTCTCCATGCCCTCCCCCGTGCTACACGCGCATCTGGTAATGCTCATGACTGGAGTGTCACACTGCCATATTGCCTATCAGAATTCTCTTGTTCCCTTAACTGCATCTCTTTGGAAGTCGCTTCCCCAGTGTGGTTTTCCCCCAAACTTCAAACTACGGCTGTTCAAGTTCTACTGTTACTTTTTTTTTTTTTTTTTAGTGGAAGACACCTGTAATCTGGTGTATGGATTATGTTCTTTTAATTCACATGTTTTTGCTTCCTCTGTTCTGTTATTAAAAAAAATCGTCTGGCAGTAGCAGAAAATTAATGCGAAGGAAATCCACGAGTTGAAGGGGTTAACAGAAAAACAAAGTGTAAAAGTTTAGATAATAACTACACTAGAAAAATAAGTGAACATCAACATCAACATTAACAACAACAACAGGACCAGCATCGACAACAACAACACTGGTCTCAGCTTTAAAGCTTGATAGTAACTCCTGAGAAATGTGTTGTCTTAAAGAACTCTCTCTCTCTCTCTCTCTCTCTCTCTGACCATATATGTCTGTCTTTTTGTCTGTCTGACTCAATATGTCTACCTACCTACATTCCGACCTATGTATCAATTTGTCTGTCTGCATCAGTCTATCTCTGTACAATCTATCTGTCTATATGTCTGTCACCCACGTAATACCACCTCTTTCCCCCCACAGGCCCCCGTACAGAAGCGTCCATGGGGTAACAAAACCCTGGACGCGAGAGAGTTCGGCCCCATGTGTCACCAGCCTATAGAAAACGACGCCTGGGACACCGTGCAGAGCGAGGTCAACCTGGACGCCCTCGAACACCACCTCAGGAAGCTACTGAAGGTGGAACTCGGGGGGGAGATGTACGAGGAGGAGGAGGAGAGGCTGCAGGACGAGGTGAGGAAGACGGGGGAGGCGGTGCATAGGAGGAGAGTGGAGGAGAGGAGGAAGAAGGAGGAGCAGCAGAGGAGGGGGAGCTGCCATGGACATTTCGCCAGCTGCTTCGAGTGGGACTTGGACGCTTCCTTGGCTGAGGACGAAGAAACTGAAAACCGAGATAGGAGAGGAGACACGGAAAGGGGTAGAGGGGATGAAGGAGGAGGAGGAAATGGGGAGAGAGGAGAGAAAGTGACCATGCCGAAGCCAGTGTCGGGTGAGGAGTTTCGGACGAGTGGTTGGGAAGAAGTGGCGACCCCAAATAAAAGTGGTGGTTATGGTGGTAGTTATATTGGTAGTAGTGGTAGTTCCGGTGATAATGGTGGTGGTAGCGCTGGTAGTAATAAGACGAACGATAAGGAGATGGAAAATAGTGAGGAAACAACTCACCGGAAGAGAAGAAGACATGAGGAGGGGACAAGGAAGAGGAGACGGAGAGACGGGGAGAGGAAAGAGGAGGAGAGGAGGAGGAAACGCAGAGAAGAGGAAGGCCACGGGAGGAACAACACAAGGAAGACCAAACTTTACATGAAGCTGAAAAGTATGAGAGAGTATGAGATGTCTGAGGACTGTCTCACTCTCAATATATACACTCCGATCGTGAGTATGCTAATTATCTTAATGTATCGTGTGTGTGTGTGTGTGTGTGTGTGTGTGTGTGTGTGTGTGTGTGTGGAGAGAGAGAGAGAGAGAGAGATTTCCTTGTATAGTTTTATCCAGTGGTTCCTTTACACTGCCTTGAAACGGTGGCAGACCTCTACAAAATCTCGCTAAGCTAACGAGTTAGGCTATATTCAGTCAGGTTGGAAAGGTTGTAATTTCTCTGACTTAGTTCGAAACTCAAAAGTGGTAAAAGGATTACTGATTGCATCTGCGTTTGGTAACTCTTGTGAAAATAAACACATTTATAATTGTTGGCGGTTAGTTGTGTTGTAGTTTGAGTAATGATATACGGATAAAATCTTTTTTAGGATTTACAGTTTGGAAATTTCAATGCTGCCATCATAATAACAGGTGTTTCAATCTTTTTTTCATTTTTAATGCTATTATAGCGGCAGATTTATTGAATTGTCTTTATTAGGTCTTAGTAGTGTTTTCATTATTCGGTTGTTGTATTGTATTTGTCTGTGTGGTAGGTGAGCATGTGGTAGGTGGGGGCGCTCACCATCCACTCACTTAATGTAGTGCTGCTGTCGGGTGTCTGCCCCTTCCTCTCCTCCATCCTTCTTTCCTTCCATCCTCTCCTCCATCCTTCTTTCCTTCCATCCTCTTCTGTCCTTCCTTCATTCTCTCCTCGTCCTTCTGCTTACTGGTGACTTTAACTCCCTCTTCTATCTTTCTATAACTCCCTCTTCTATCTTTCTATCCTTCATTCTTTCCTCTTCCTTCTGCCTGCGGGTGACACTACACTGAGTGACAAAACAAATGGTTTCCTGTACACCAGAAAACCATTTACTACGCTGGGTGGTACTCATATAACCAAATTTTGGCGCCTGGTGGTTTAGTGGGTAATTAGGGCGCTCCAATCGGATTGAGCCGGTGAAGGTTTATATCCAAGGGATGGTTGGTGTTTATTGCTTACGTAATGCCACTCAGGGATGAGTGAGGCTGGTCACTTTCATCTTAAATGTCAGGACCAACTGCCTAGCCCCAGGCTCCTACGCTTCTCATGGGGCAACGTAGGATTGGATGATGGATGGATGGATTATTATTATCATTTATATTATAACTAGCTTGTCTACATTACAGCTTATAGTTCTTCTTAGCATGGGATTATAACTTTAGGTGTACCATCGTGGTAATTCTTTTGGTGGTTATTATACATTTTGCTTCTTACCCTAATAAATTGTCTTTACTTCTGATTATAATTTGGCTTTCTTGCCCATATAATAGGTTTACCGTCTTGGTAATTCTTTTGGTCGTTATTATAAATTTTGCTTCTTTCCCAAATAAATTGTCGTTACTTCTTATTATAATTTGGCTTTCTTGCCCATATAATCCTCTTTTACTTTGCACTGGTACTATAGTCTTGGTACCCAAATAATTTCCTTTTGATCTGGTTTATGATTTTAGTTTCTATGTACAATTATTGATTTACATTATAGCATTAACTTTCTTCTCCAAACACTTCCCATTTGTTTTAGTTCATGAGTTTGGCTCATTTTTTTTGTTGACTTAGGTGACTTTGTAGCACCACTTCCTTAGCGGTTGATTTTTTATATTAAATCAGATTCTTTTATTCGGCAACATATTTTTCTTTTCTGTTCGTGCTGCATATAAGCAGTTCTGTTCAGCTTAGCAGGCCTGTAGGAAGGGGGGGGGGGTTGGAGTTGAGAGGGTCGGACGATCCCCCCCCACCTACCTATAGGTTCACTTTCACACGGTCTGTTTTTTTTAAATATCAGTGCAAAAAGAGTCCCTCTCCGTTGTTCAGAAATTTTGTGCTGCTTCTCAGCGTCGCTTATGGATACACCCAGTCCCCCATAGTAAGCATGCAGCAGACTTTTGACCAGCCGGCATGCTTTGCAAGTCCATATTCAACACAAAACAACCCCCAACCACCTTCGAAAAGTCTGGCCACGGGCTTGCTGAGGAGAGACTTTTCAAACTGGATGAGCATGGAATAGCATCCCTTATCTGTTTCACTACTGGGGCACTCACTCATCTCCCCCCCCCCCCAAAAAAAAAAAAAAAAAAAAAATGTGTTAAAGTAGCAAGACTAAAATTTAAAATGTGGCATCGGATTGGAGAGGTTAATATTTATGTACTGGCATGTCACCAACATCCGTGTAATGTGGAGGTGCTGGAGAGGGGTGTCTTTATATGCTGACACGAATATAACCATGCGGCTCAAATGCCTGACTGTACAAACATCCTCCGGTTTCCTCCTTATCCCTTGAAAGGATGAGGATGGACTGCAGGAGGAAGACAAACTCAGCTTCCAGGTCACACACAGTTTACGTTTCAGTTGAACCTGTGGATGCAGTAAACTGCTGCTATTACAGTAAAGTCGACGTAGTTTATATCGGCAACATACAAGAGGTTATTAGGGTACAGTAGAGAAAATAAATCGCTAAAGAAGAGGCTTTACCAATACTCCTTCTGTCATCAAGAATACGGTCCTTGCCCCGGAAGCACTAATTACCAACGTAGATCAATACCTTTGCATAAAAATTAGTGGTTTTTGGAGGAAGGGCAAGGAGAGGAGAGTGGAGGAAGTTCTCACAGTCGCTTGGTCTTCCAGCTAAAACAAATCTGAGTTACGAGAAGAATTGGTCGTAAGCGTGTAAGTGAATCCAGGCCCATGACCTCATACAACCACAGGACGTCGTTTATATTCCGCTCTGGGCCAGTTTCAGACCACCTTGTTTTCCTGTTTAGTAGAGATTTGTCTTGCCTGAACGATAAGCCCTTATTAGCCTGTTGAATATAAAAGAGCTTTCCTAAACTGAATAATGTTATGAAACTGAAGACGTGAACCCCATTCATTCGTTGACGTATTTTATCATTTATTTTTGCTATCTCCAGACAGTTTTATTCAGCCTAGGAGGGACAGTTTGAGCTGGAGGTGTTATTGATAGTTTTCATTCAGCCCTTCACATGTAGGGGAGGCACATCTTAACTCAGAGTAATCGTCTAAAAGCAGCAAGAATAAACTACAGATTGCGTATGGCTGAACGGGGTTAATCCTCCCTGCTCTCACCACGCCAATATCCTCCGTCTTACGTCCGTCTCTTCCAGCTAGAAGGAGGAAGAAGGCGAGGCGGGGGAGAGAGAGGGAGAGGGAGGGGGGTGAACGCCTCCCTGCCCCTCCTGCTGTACATCCACGGGGGCTCCTTCTACTCCAACGGCGGCAGGATATACCCGGGGGAGAAGCTGGCCTCTCTGGGGGTCGTCGTTGTCACCATTAACTACAGACTTGGCCCTTTTGGTGAGTTTATTATTATTATTATTATTATTATTATTATTATTATTATTGCATCATAATTATTGAGAGTGAGTCGGGAGTGAGTAGCGCACCCTCGGGCCCGTACTTAAATCATAGGGTAAGAAAGTATTGGATGCTGGACTGTTGTTGCTGTTGTTGATAGCAGTAGTAGTAATTGTAGTGGTGGTGGTGGTGGTATTATTATTATTATTATTAGTAGTAGTAGTATTACTAGTATTTTGAGACGACCTAGGGGTAAAAGTGGAAGGAAAATGGGAGGGTCAAGAGAGGAGGGTTGGGAGGGGTAAAAAGTGGGAGGGTCGAGACGGGGAGGGGACGTTAGAGTGGGATAGGAGAGTTGGAGTGCAGAGAGAGGAAGATTGGGAGGAGGGAGATGGTGGCAGGGATAGTGGGAGGAGGGAGATGGTGGCAGGAATAGTGGGAGGTAGAGATGGGAGAGAGAAAGATGAGATGGTAGGGACAGGCAAGAAGGAGAGAGAGAAAAAGAGAGAGAGAGGGGGGGGAGGGGGGTTATGGGATGGAGGGAGGAGTGGGGGTGTGATTTCCTAAGGAGGTCAGGATATAACTGGCAAGATCTGGCGTCACTAAAGGTCAACAATGTCGCCATTAACTACACGCCTGTATCATGTGATGAATGAAAATAAATAGATAAACATGCAAGTCGGACCCGTTTGTGAATGGGTGAATAAACGGATAGAATGGAGGAAGGGTTGAGTGTAGGTGAAGAATGGGAGGAGGCGAAGGAAGGAGTAGTGGGAGAGAGAATTCAGAACGGGGGGAACTGTGGCAGGATTGAGAAAGGGACTGGAAGTGAAGAGGAGAGGGAGGTTCGTTCTGCTCAAACGGCAGCACGGCGACTCGGTGGCTCAGTCGGTGTAGTCCTTGTCTCACACCTGCCGGACGCTCTAGACTGGTGGGTTCGATCCTCTCTGATTACCCCTGAATTTGTGGGGTGGACGCTTACAAGCTGACGTCTGTTTAAAATAGTCATATAAACAAACCTGCACCATACTCCTGTCCACTTCAGCCATTTTTTGTTTCATCACTTCTGCCTTACCTCGGTCCTCCCCTCCTCCTATCCTCCCATGTTACTTTACCCTTTACCCAGCGGGGACAGGATGTACCCAGGAAAGGAGCTGGCGTCAAGGAAGGTTGTAGTTGTCACCAATGACTGCAGGTTTGGACCATTAAAAAGAACCAAATGCCATTCTTATTCAGGTATTCATTATGCTCAGCTATGTACTTTTACACGGTTCTTTTGAATATTCATTAATCAACGTAATCATGCATATATATATATATATATATATATATATATATATATATAGAGAGAGAGAGAGAGAGAGAGAGAGAGAGAGAGAGAGAGAGATAGATAGATAGATAGATATATAGATATAGATATGTATTATATATATATAATTATATATATAGATATATATATCTGTCTGTCTCTCTCTCTCTCTCTCTCTCTCTCTCTCTCTCTCTCTCTCTCTCTCTCTCTCTCTCTCTATATATATATATATATATATATATATATATATATATATAAAATGAATGAATGAATGAATGAAATAGTGTGTGTGTGTTTAATTTATATAACGAGTACGTTGACAAATGAATAGACAGAACTGATAATAGTACATTGCTGGGTGAATGAATAATTCAGTACGATTGGAGTTGAATCCTTATTAATATTCCATTCATATAAGAACGTTCACTCTAATATTCATAGCTCATATGACCATTCGATGCGTAACGGGGAAAATATCTTTCCATTTTAAAATGTATATTTGCCTAAGAGAAGCATTTCATTTATATATTTATTTTTCGTATTGTAGAGTTTTTAAAAGGTGGGCCTGAATTCCGTAGATTTTCATTCTTATTTTTTTGCTAAACTGTTGTGCAACCTTTAATTAGCAGAGGTCGGCCCTTCTGTGTTAATGATTTGTTGCATTTTTATTTCTTTTATAATTATTAATGTTTTTTTTTTTAATTTCTTAGTATATTTTGTAATACTGTTTTGTTTTTCATTTGTTAATCATTTTGATAGAGAAAAGGACTCGAGGAATTTAGAGGGGGGGGGGGTTATTAGGGAGAGGTAGGAAGTGGAGAGAGGGAAAAAGGGGTAAGGTGAAGGGGAAGGAGAGAGAAAGGAAAAAAAAAAGATGCAACGAAGAGAGAATGCGTACTAAATGAGGGAAGAAGGAAAGACGGATGTCGGAAATGAGATAAGAAAGGTGGAGGAGGAAGAGGAAAGATAGGAATGAGACAGAAGGATTAAGAGTACGGAATAGTGAAATGAGAAGAGAGAGGAGGGAGGTAATAACAGAAATTATGGAGAGAAAAGGTAGGAGCAAGAGAAGAAATAATGATTCAAAAGGAAGGTAGAATGAGAAAAGTGAAGAACGGAACAGGTAAGAAAGACGGAGATAGGAAGGAAGGGAGAGGAAAATAATTTATTCACTCCGCAGAAAATATTGGAATACTGAAGCAAGAAGAACCTGGGAGATGACGGGTGGAAGAGGAAAGAGGAAGAAATAAGGGATAAAATGATGAGAGGAAGGAAGAGATTGGAAGATGAGAGATGGAGTGAGGGAGAAGGAAGGCAACAAGATCATAATGGAGAGTGGGGGCGATGAGGAGCATGAAAGGATGGAGAAAGATAAAAGGAATGATACAAGAATGGTATGACGAAGGAAGAGGTTGGAAGAAGAGGGATGGAGAGAGGTAGAAGGGAACAGACTAGAGTAAAATGATTAGATGAAGTAAGAGAATGGATGATGAAGGGTGTGAAAGAATGGAGAAACGAAGAATGGTGGAAGCGAGCGAAAGTGGAGAGAGGAAGGAAGGAAGAAATTAGAAAATGAGGGATGGAGTAAGGAAGAACAAGGAGGGCAAGAGTAAAATGGAAAGAGGAAGGAAGCCATTCGAAGGGAAGGTAAAAGGCAGAGTAGGAAGGGAAGAGGAAGAAGGAAGGAGTTAAGAGTAGTATGAAAAGAGAGAATTTAAATGGTTGGATTGCAATGGGTAGAGAAAGAGAAAGAAACAAAGGAACGATAAAAGTTGGAGAGATTGGAAAATAAGGAATGGAGAAGAAAAGAGAGAGAGAGGGGAAAGATGAGTGGGTAGAAGGAATGTGTACGGGGAGGAAGAAAG
Source organism: Coenobita brevimanus (assembly GCF_032717465.1). Taxonomy (NCBI): domain Eukaryota; kingdom Metazoa; phylum Arthropoda; class Malacostraca; order Decapoda; family Coenobitidae; genus Coenobita; species Coenobita brevimanus. Next base: position 54,909,977 of record NC_136959.1, on the reverse strand, counting down.
AACAACATAGGAAGATAATGGAGGATTATAAAAAAAACGTGAGGAGAGAGATGGAGGAAGGAGAGGGGAGGAGGTGGGAGAAAGAGGCTGAAGTACTGTAGCACGAAGAAGAATGATGGTAAAGGTGAGAGTAAGAGGAAGGAAGGAGAGAAGAGGAAGACGGAGACGATAGGGAAAAGGAAGATAATAAAGAAGGGTGAGGGGATGAGAGAATGTTGAAGAGGGGTGAAAGTGAGAAAAGGAAGAAGAGAGAAAAAAAGGAAAAATATGAAAACGGATGAGGAAGGGTGAGGGGATGGGAGGGTGAGAGTGAGTGGGAGGAGGTGACAGGTAAGCTCGTGCCTCATTACCGCGCTGTCATCATTATACTCACCTGTGTGCGGGGGGGGGGGTGACGGCCGCTGTCTTTGGGTGGGGGGATATGTGTGGGTGGACTAGATGATGTGGTGGGGGCGGGGGGAGTAGGAAAGGTGAGTAGGTGTGTGTTGGAAGGGAGTATTTGTTGGGGGAGGTGAGATGGTGTTGTAAAGGGGGTAGGGAAGGCAAGTAAGTAGGTGTGAGAAGGGGGAAAGGAGGACGTGAATGGGTGAGTATAGTGGTGCTGGAGAGAGGCGACTTCATGTGGTGGCACTGATGTAACCGAACGGCTCAACTGCTTGGTTGTACAACTGTCCCACAGGCCCCCAGAAGGAGAATGGTAGACTAGAAGAGAAGGGAAGCTTAAGCCTGCAGTCTACTGAGTTGGCGTTACAAATAAGCCTAGGGCTGAACAACAGCAACAACTAAGTATTTTTTTTTTCTTCGGCGAATAAGGTTATCGGGTGTCAGTCAGCATGTAATACGGAAACAACACCTTCAGTGAATGAATTATAGAGGCCATTTTTGCCTCTTTGACTGCGTTTTTTTTTTTTCCTGAGTAAATTTGTCCGTACTTACTGAGAATAAAGCATCCAAGTTTGAACATCACGGTTGTTGTTGTTGTTTGTTATGGTGGTAGTGGTGCAGCTGTTGCTGTTATTGTTGTTGTGGCATCAGGCTCATTTGAAATATGAAACCAGTGGTCTGTAGCCTGAAGAGTTGCCCTTCTCTTTTACACCATCTGCCTATCGGGGGATAGGGTAGTAGTTGAGGAACATTTGTAAAATTAGGGAGTTCAGCCGGCCGGGAATGCCACGGCATGAAGGTGCCCCTCTCCAGCCCCGAAAATTGCAGTGAGGGGGTTGATCAGTTACTTGCTCCGTCATCCATTTTTTGATCCCGTTTTGTGTTCTCTCTTTCTACCATAATTATGCCTCTTCATTTTGGCCTTTTTCTTGTCCCTTCTCTCTCTCTCTCTCTTCCCCCCATAGTTTATCTCTAACTTCTCTCAGAATTTTTCTTCTCAGTTAAGTTGGGGATGGTAAGAAAAAGCTTTTCTTTTTAAGCAAGTTTCCCCCTCAGTCCCTCCCCTCCATCACCTTTTTCACATTTTTGTCCACTATAAATCTCTCTCTCTCTCTCTCTCTATCTATCTATCTATCTATATATATATATATATATATATATATATATATATATATACGTACAGTATATGTACTGTATATGTATAAATGTATGTTAAAATACTTATGTATGTCAAGTTCAAGTTTGAGAAGGTGAAAGTGGTTGTAATTGTGGCGTATGCACCGTGTGAGGACAGGAGTGAGACAGAGAAAGACAGGTTTTGAGATGAGGTGGGTGAAGTAGTAGGAGAAATGCTCAGGAGTTATAACGTGATCTTAATGGGCGATATGAATGGTAGAGTAGGCACTGGTCCTGTGAATGATATAATGGGTAATAATGGATGATAATGGGAAGCGACTGAAGGACATGTGTCAGGAAAGGAGGTTTTACATTTGCAGTTCTTATTTTGAACACAAAGATGCACATAAATATACGTGGTATAGAGGGAATGGAGGTCATGTTGAATGGAGCCTGATTGATTACGTACTTGTAGAGAAATCGATGCTTGGTAGTGTTGCTGACACGAGGACAGTGAGAGGAAGATGTGGAGGTTTCTAAGATCATATGATTTTCGTATGCAAGATCAAGCTGAGAGGCGTGAGGTGGACCAGGAGAGAGGGGAGCAGTCAGGAAGAAAGTCTGAAAGTTGAGAAGCTGAGGATCGAAGAAATGGCAGATTAATACAGGGCCAAAGTAGAGGAGGAGTTAGAATCAGTGAATTGGAATGAAATGGATCTGGACTGCTGTGGAACGTATATAGGGATTACTTAGTTAGGAATGCTGAAGTGGTGTGTGGTGTGGCAAGAGTAACAACAAAGATGCAAGGTACGGCATGGTGGGATGAAGAGGTTAAGAGAGCAGTGGAGGAAAAGAAGAAGTGGCTAGAGTGGATACAGGACAGGGATTCAGTTGATATAAGAAATGAATATATTGAGATCCAGAAGCACATGAAGAGCCTAGCGAGGAGGAAAAAGAAAGAGTTGAATAATGACCTAGGAAGAAAACTGAATCAAAATTGCTTAGAAAATAGGAAGTTTATCTGGAAGAAGGTGCAAAAATGCAGAAAGCTACAGTGGAAAGAAATGTGAATGTGTGAAGGATAAGTCGTAGATATTAACCCATGGGGATGAAGGAAGGACCAGATGGAAAGAATATTTTGAAAGTTTGATGAATGGGAATGGAGAGAGCGAAGCGACTGTTAACATGATTGGTTTGGGGGGTGTACAGAGAAGGAATGCAGTGCCAGGAAATGTGACACTCGCAGAGATGAAGCGGCTGAAGACTGGGAAAGCAGGTGGGGTTGATTAGGTGTACGCAGAGATGATTAAGTGTAGTGGAGAGAGTGGAAAGAAGTGCTTGTTGGAGTTACAGTATGTAAGAAAGCATGGATGAGTGAAACTGTGCCAGTAGAGTGGAAAAATGCAGTGATTTTACCCCTGTACAAAAGTAAAGGTTAACGAAATGAGTACAAGAATTATCGTGGCATAAGTCAATTGAGTGTGGTAGGAAAGGTGTATGGAAGAATTATTATAGAAGATGTAAGAGAGAGAGAGAGATCAGAAGCCCTTGTGAGTGACGAAGAGGGCGGCTTTAGGAATGGCAGAGGATGTGTAGATTGCAGTAAGACAGATAGTGGAGAAGGCTTGTGAGAAGGACCTTAAGGTGTTTATGGCATTTATGGATCTGGAAAAAGCATATGACAAAGTAGAGAGAGAAGGATTGTGGAAAGTTTTGCGCATGTATGATGTAGATGGTAAGCTGCTAGGTATCGTCAAGAGTTTTCGTGGCGGTAGTGAGCCATGTGTAAGAGTAAATGGGCATCTAAGTGATTGGTCAACGATTATTGTGGGCGTGCGACAAGGTTGTGTGATGTCCCCATAGTTGTTCAGTATATAAATGGATGGGTTGATGAGAGAAGTAAAAACACGAATAATGGAAAGAGGTATGGCGTTGGTAATGAATGGTGATGGATGGAATATCTCAAATTTGTTGTATGCTGACGATGTATTGTTACTTGCAAATACCGGACAAGAGCTTGGTAAGCTAGTGCAGAGTTTTGTAGATGTCCGTGAGCGTCGTGCCTTGAGAGTATATGCAGAAATGAATAAAGTGATGGTTATTGAGAGAAAAGGTGACTTCCAGTGTGATGTTACAGCGAATGGAGAGAGACTAGAATTGGTGAGAGAGTTCAAATACAGGGATACAGTGATAGAAAAGAGTGGAAAATATTGCAAAAGAAGTTGAAAGTAGAGTGACACAAGCAAGGAAAGTACCTGGTACTATGAAGGCCTTGATAAAAAAAACAGACTCTTGAGTGTTGCAGCTGCGTGGGGCTTACATGAAGGATTGTTAGTGTCAGCTTTAACATAAGGATGTGAGAATATGATGTGGCATGAATATGGAGTGGTGTGGCATGAAAATGAAAAGTCATGAGTAAGAGCAGTGGAGATGGGACCGCTGAGGAATGTATGTGGAATACAGAGGATACAGAATAATGTGATACGGGAAACATGTGGAGTGAGGAAGTTTGTGGACACCAGAATTGAAGAGTGTACTGAGATGGTATGGTCATGTGGAGAGAATGGATGACAAGAGAGTGATGTAAAAGGTATATCTGAGCGAATTTGAAGGAGGGAGGAGGCGAGGTAGGCCAAGAAGGTGGAGGAGTATGGTTGAGGAGTGTGTGAGGAAGAAAGGTATGGATTTTGGTGAGGCTAAGGGAAAGACCGAGCTGGCTAGGTGAATTTTGTGCGGAGAAGCGCATAACCAGGGATTTGACACCCTTTTTAAATGTGACAGCGTTCGGATTGACTCTATCAGATAGTTATATGTGATGCTGCAGAACGTGGTGAAAGTTTTTTGGCCTATCTGGTGGAGCCAGGATTCCGTGGGCTTGAATGATGAGTGAATGGAAGCGTGGCCCATTGAATTGGGCAAATTTAGGGTGTCTGGACGTTGCTACTGCTTACCCTGCCCTAGGGTGGGAAAGGAGGTCTGGATGATGATGATATATATATATATATATATATATATATATATATATATATATATGTGTGTGTGTGTGTGTGTGTGTGTGTGTGTGTGTGTAAACTAATATCTGACTCTATTATTTCCTCATTTTTAAGACAATCGACAGGTTCTCTCTCTCTCTCTCTCTCTCTCTCTCTCTCTCTCTCCATATATCTATCTTTATCTGGTTGTCTTTTCATGGTTAACACTATCGGTAGATTTCTCCATCAGTCTTCCTGTACCTATTTATCTATCATATTTCCTCCTTTAGGACAGTCAGGTTTTCTCTTTCTATCAATCAATCGATCGATCGGTATCTTATTTTCTCATTTTCGACACTGTCGGCAGGTTTCACTATATCTGCTTGTCTATTTATCTATATCTGTTGTCCCATTTTTAACACTGTCGGCAGGTTTCCTCTCCACGGGCGATAGTGCAGCTCGAGGCAACTGGGGTTTGTTAGATCAGCACCTCGCCCTCGTCTGGATACGTCGTCACGCTCGCTATTTCGGCGCCGCCACCAATAACCTCCTCCTCATGGGCAACTCGGCAGGCGCAGCTTCCGTCCTGCTGCATCTCGTCTCCCCACTCTCGAGAGGTAGGTTGTTCTGATTACACTTCTGTTGCTAGAAGAAAATATCATGATAAATAGTAGCGATGATGATGATGATGATGGGTACGTGCATATTTTCGAATTTCACTCATTTTTGATGGCTTTTGTTTAACGTTTTTGCCACTTTTCTCGAGTTTTCCTTTTTCACTGGCTTCGGTTTGGTTGTAATTTCTCATGCATTATTTTTAGCCTGTTTTTTTCTTTGTTAGAGGTCATTTTTATTTTTTTCCTTCGGGATTTAGTTGGCTTGGGTCATTTTCATTTTACTTCTATTTTTATTGAATTATCTGTTTTTCAGATGTCGATTTTTGTTATTCATTGTTTCGGTGATAGATTCCATTTTCCTCTGACTGTCACATCACTGTTTGATAGCTTTTCATATCCCCTTAAACCCTATGGCAGATTTATTCTTGCTATCTCCAACTGATTTTTCGTAAACTCAAGAAACCCATTTCGTATTCAGAGGGATAATGAACTCTCTTTACAATCCCTCCAGTCAGAAAAGTGTATCCGTATCTGAATAAATTCGTATTGAGAGAAGCTAGCTAGAATATGTGTGAAGTAGTTATCATTCAGTAATCTCGGGGTACTGTGGCCCATACCTAGTGTGCACCATTAAAACATGAGGCCTAGATTTGTAAGCACATTTACGATCATTTCCCTCTCGGCTCATTTTTATTTCCAAGGAGAGAGAGAGAGAGAGAGAGAGAGAGAGAGAGAGAGAGAGAGAGAGATTCTGCATACCCGCCGTCCTTCCTGTAAAATAAATCTGACAACTGAGTTTTGTTTTAGTACTGAGGACAAAGAAGGCAGAATGCAGAAAATTCCTGTCTCGTTTCTTTTGCAGAAACAAATCCGAGGTACAACAGGGAATTGATCTTATGCTTACTTGTGGACGCTTGCCAGTTCACCATATTATCATATGGGTCCCACTCCCCATCCCGTCCCCCACCATTTTTTCGCGTTGTGGTTGCCAGATTTTTCATATCACTGTGCCCAGCGTACCTGCCACCCCCACCTGTCCTGGCGAGCACCGGGGGCAGCGGGCGAGAAATAATTAGCGAAGAAAGACGAGGTGGAGCCAGGGAAGAGAAGACGTTAGTGATACATTTAAGGTAAAAAAAAAAAAAAAAAAAAAAAAAAAAATCTTTTTCGTTTTCTGTGGCCTGCGTCAGCTTCAAAAGTAGAATTAATTGCACTGTAGTTACTGTAGTGAACTTAGCAAAATTAAAACCAGCACCACCACCATCGTCGTCGTCGTTGTCGATGCCTCGTTTAATAAGAATCCAGTAGCTCGTTTTACCCATTGTATGAACGTATTAACAGGTGTGGGCCGTGGTAAGTTAAGTTGTAGCTTTACATCCGCTTTGACGAGTATTAACTATCTGGCATTTCACCATTCTAAAAGGACGGAAGTCGAGGCGCAAGATTTTTAAAAGACTAACAGTGTTGGGTTAGGTAAATTCTTAGAACTGTCGCTTGCAGTGCGTTACGATAGCAATTAAGGGAGGAAGTGAGGTCTGGTCTTCGCGGCTTCCGTGTCATTGTTGCCACACCGATCGAAACGTTTTCCCGCGTTCCTGACGTTCCCGTGTCCCTGCTGCTGACTTGCAACTTTGACTTCACATGAATAGATAAGTAAATGTTCTCATGGCCACCAAACATGATTATCACTGAAAATTTTGTAACCTTTTTTAATTTCTTATCGGTGTTGTTCGTATAATATTAAAAGTTTGGCGGCTGCTTTAGGGAGGTTGAAGATCTAAGTCTGTGCCGCAAGGGAGGTCTGGAACACAGCAATGTGGCGGTGACAGGAGACGGGACAACTCTTTTGTTTTGACCTAATTAACGCTCCAGCGGCTATGGAGGACACGGGTTCCGAGATATTCAAGGATTCCCATCTCACCTGCAAACCTGAACCGTGTCTCCTTCCGACCGACCCCATACAGAAATAAAAGGAGGCATCAACTGCTGGTGACGGCGGGATCTTTGAAGTGAGTCGGCCTGAGGAAACTTTGAGGAGTATTTTTAGGTCATTAATAATATTAATTATTTGTATTTTCAAATAATGGGATTGTTCATAGCAATTTGTAATGACCTTTTGGTTAGTGGCATTAACCCCTTTTGCCCAAGGATAAGTCATCTAAACTGATAAAATGAGATCAGAATTGGTTGTAGGACTGAATGAAATTGGTGACGTCTTTTTCCAAGTTTCTTCCTGCAGCCCACAGGCAATTTCACTCAGCTAACTGGAGAGGCTGGATATAGCCTTCACCAACCCGTTCACTACAGTATGTCTGCCCCTGAGCTGAATAAAATCGTCAGCAGGTAACAGAAATAAAATAATGTACTGTAGACGTCATCGTAGTGAAGTTAATAATGAATATTGTTTATAATCACTTTATCCTGAAACCATATCTCTAAGCAGAACATACCTGTGTATGGCGATAACCAAAAGATTTAACTCATTCACTCCATTGACGTATTTTAAATTCAGCTAGACGATTATTTTAGACTTGGGGTTAGAGCTAGAGGGCTTGAGTATAGCCTTAATCAACTCAGTCACTAATAGAGTTCAATATAGCAATTAAAATCGTCTGAAGGAAAAGGAGGTTGCACGAAAAAACTGAAAATAGTCACATGAATGAATGAGTTAAAAGATGTCCACGTTCTGAAGGGATTAACAAGATAAATCAATATAAGCATTAGACGTGGCCAGTATAGATTATTGGTAGTAAATTTACTGCCTAAATTTTGTACTGTCCCTTAACCTGTCAGTCCGAGGACGTATTTTTTATATTATACTTGCAAACTCCAGGCAGTTATATTTAGCTTACCACGGACCATAGGTGATGGGGTTTATAAAGGCTGTTTAACATCTTTGAAGTTGAATACAGTTCCCGGAGTTGTCAAGAATAAAGCGAAAAATGCGTCATGGTTCTGAAAGTATGATTGTGTGTGTGTGTGTGTGTGTGTGTGTGTGTGTGTGTGTGTGTGTGAGAGAGAGAGAGAGAGAGAGAGAGAGAGAGAGAGAGAGAGAGAGAGAGAGAGCAGAAAATGTGAGAAAGGTGATGGAGGGGAGAGATTGAGGGGGAAACTTGCAGAAAAATAGACAATTTTATTTTTTCTTACCATCCCCAACTTAACTGAGAGAAGAAAAAATCAGAGACGGAGTTCGAGCGATAAACTTTGGAGAGAGAGAAAGAGAGAGAGAGAGAGACAAGGGGGTCGTATTATCGCAAGCTTAGGAGGCTCCCGACCACCTATTTCTTGCTATAATGGGTTCGTTTTTACCCAACGGAACTAGACCACTCCCGGAGGAGAACTAAGTTGTGGCCGCATGAAATGCGAATAACCTCAGATGCAAGGTAAGATTGAGTTTTTGTTGTTACCAGTAAAATCATTCTTTCTTTCTGATTTGATCTTTCTGATCTTCAGTTGATCGTAAAGAGTTTTGAAATCTTCGTCAGGTTG
>NC_136959.1:54788899-54896399 GCF_032717465.1 Coenobita brevimanus | reverse complement strand
CCCCATGAGGAGCGTAGGAACCCGGGGATAGGCAAGTTTTTAATAATAATAATTCCTCTCCCTTCCCGAGGGTGAGAAAGGAGGTCTGGATAATAATGATGATTATAATAATAATAATAAAATAATAATCTGATAATAAAAATTATATTAATTAATAATAATGATAACATCAACAACAACAACAATAATAATAATAATAATAATAATAATAATAATGATGATGATGATGATGCTGATGATGGTAGTGGTGGTGGTGGTGGTGATTAAATACGTGTTTCATAATAAGGGAAGCCAAGGCCGTTTGGTCCTCTCCCCCTACTGTACATCCGCCACCGATTACTACCCGTCCCCGCTCCCAGAGGGGTTCGGGGGCGGGTATTGTTTTCACTCGGTTTGTCTGTTTGTTTGTGTGTCTGTCTGTCTGTCTGTCTGTGTGTCTGTTAACAACTTTACGCGAAAACTACTGGTGCGATTTTGACTAAAATTACAGGGATAATGGGCCATGACCTTCTGATCACCTGATTAGATTTTGGGTGAAATTGGTCCAAGGGCCAAACTGTATTCCCGAAAAATGTAAAAAAAAAAAAGGGGGGGGAGGGTAAAAATCGGTTTGTCGCCATAACTCCTTTCAAATTCGTCATATCGACATGAAACCAAAACCTGCGGGTGCATCTTTCAAATCTACATCTTATAACATGCCTCATGACATCAGGGGGTCACCTCTCAGTTAGCGGTAGGGGGGTCAATGTCAGGTGGGTCGGGCCTGAAATTTTAAATGAGCATAAAATTGTAAATTTTCACCCGATTTACTCCAAATTTGATATGTGACATTATTGACTATATATCCTGTTGTGTCTGTACGTTAACACTAAAATGACTGACGGGAAGGGGTTATGCCTTGGCTTCTTGTTTGGGGATAAGTGAGTATAAAGGCGGTTGGCAGGATCAAGGGTTTCTAACTTTTTCATATCAAGGACCCCATAATATGATGACACTTTGGGCATGGTTCCCACTTTCTGACCCCTCCCGCCCCCAGAAAAAAAAAATACAAGCAACATTACAATTGCTCACACCGAGTAACAGTGTTTCACTGGTGGTGGTGGTGGTGGTGGTGCAAGAAATACCGATAATTAGGCGAATCATCATCATCATCATCATCATCATACCAGTGCATGTTTCTACGTAAAAAGGGAGGCGAGATAGAATGCACAAACTCATAAAAGACATAGCATAAAAGAGGCAGACCAGCATGCAAAGTGAAATGGGCCGCACAGTCATTCACACATTATTCAAGCGCCTGGATTCCTTGCTCTACCTCACATGCCTCATCACATAACTCTTTTCTTTACAGATGTGCTTTACATATAAGCCCTTGTCATGTTCTTCGTACACACATCATCCATCCGTTTCGATCCCTTGTCAGTCCCTAAGTTTCATCATATTCCATATCTGGTACTGACATGAAGTTTGCGTATTTGTAAATTGGTAGGAGTATAAAAAAAAAAAAGGTAATTCTTTTATTTTTGTCGCGGACTCTTTTGAAAACCTGTCTTCCATAAGTTATTATAATGAACGGTTAGATGTACTGACATGGTCATTTCGTTGTCTCCATTTGTTCATACCGCTGCAGTTGAGTACCTAAGTTTTATCTTATTCTTGCCACCTCCCGACAGTTTATTTAGCTTGGATAGGAATTTTGAAACGTAGGGGTAAGATACAGCTCTCACCTCCCTCCTAAACCTCCTTGCCTTTACTACCAGAATCCACTTGGTGGTCAGTGGTGGCGACCATCATCCACTCACATCATGTAATGCTGCCTGCCACCTCCTTCCCCTTTCTTATTGTCACTGTGTCTGCTCTCCTCTCTTCCTGCTTCTCCCTTTCCCTCCTGTCACTTTATATTACTTTTCTTTCCACCTCGGTGACTACACTGAGTGACGAGTCTAATGGTTTCCTGTAACCCAGGAAGCCATTTACAACGGGTTGTAACCATACAACCAGATTACGGGGTTAAGTGAAGCCTGCTATGATGTCCCTGTTAATTGGGTGGAAAGACGCAAATGTGGCGTCCACCCAGGAACCAAACCTCCACACTTTTCTCCGCACCTTGCTGTGGTGAGGCGCTGTCAGCCGTAAAGGAACATTGGTTCACTGCTTAGGACGGCCCTGCAGGGGCGGTTGCTTGCCTGTTGATGATTCTGCTTGCGTCTGTCTTGGTCATCAAATGGCGGCTCTCCATGCTCCTCGATCTCAGGCAGCCTCCCTGTTCAGTCCCTTATCCCTGAGGTCACACTCCATGACCTCGTCTCAAGTTTTTTTCGGTCTGCCTCTCGCAACTCTACCTCCGATGTTCACATGCACTTCTCACTTTCTGCACTCAATTGTCATCCCACATCCTCTCCACATGCCCAAACCGTCCCTGTCTACCTCTTCTCATCACAACACCAATACACTCCAGTTCCATCCTTCCTCTTAACTCGCATTGCCCCAAGCCTCGCATTTAAGGACGCACTGCACTTCAGCCTAATCATTGTAATTTCTGTACGTTTGGCCGGCGAATATCCTCTTTCTTTACTGCCCAGGTCTCACTGCCATACAGCATGACACTTCTAAAGCATGCCACTTTTTCACTTTCTTTGTGGTAGGTGGGGGCGCTTACCATCCACTCACTCGATGTAGTGCTGCTCTCGGGTGTCTGCCCTTTCCTCTCCTCCATCCTTCTTTCCTTCCATCCTCTTCTTTCTTTCTTTCCTTCAGTCTTTCCTCGTCCTTCTGCCTACGGGTGACTTTATACTCCCTCTTCTGTCTTTCCATCATTCTTTCCTCTTCCTTCTGCCTGTGGGTGACTGTACACTGAGTGACAAGCCAAATGGTTTCCCGTACACCAGGAAACCATTTACTACGATGGGTGGTAGCCATATAACCAAAATTTGGTGCCTGGTGGTTTAGTGGGTAATTATTGCACTCCAGTCGGATTGAGCCGGTGAAGGTTTATATCCAAGGGGTTGTTGGGGTTTGTTTCTCACGTAATGCCACTCAGGGATGAGTGAGGCTGGTCACTCTCATCTTAAATGTCAGGACCAACTGCCTGGCCCCGGGCTTCTAAGCTCCTCATAGGGCAACGTAGGATTGGATGATAACCCTCCTTCCCTCTGTTGGAAAATATTTCGGTAAGCTGAATAAAAGTTTGTGAGCATAGCAAATTAAAATATATACGTCACCGAAGTAAAGTGGTTAACACCCCAGCCCAGGGACATGTTGTTAAAAAGTGGACTCTTGCTACCTCCATGCGATTTTGTCAGATTTGGAAGAAACAGTTTGTAGTCACGAGGTTTAATGCATTCTCTGTGAACCCTTTCACAACCTAATTTCTCCCGAAGGTGAATAAATTCGTCTAAACGCAACAACAAAAAGTCATGGGAGTGAAGTGGTTAATCTTGTCTTTCTCTTCCCCCAGGGTCATACCACGAAAGCGACCTGCAATTCGTGTTCGGGCTTCCCTTCCTCGGCCTGGTGAACACGCTAAGGGGCCCACAGGACACCTCCGTCGCCGCCACCCTCATGAGGATATTAATCACCTTTGCTAAGTCGGGGTAGGTGATGGGATGGGGGAAATTTGTAACTCAAGGCCTCTGGCACACTTTTTTTTTTTTTTTTTTTTTTTTTTTTTTTTTCAGGCATCATTTCTCGGGCAGATGGCGTGGCGGCTGCTTCAGGCAACATCGACTGCAAAGACTCCTCTGACAGTCCGGAGTATTTCTTTAAATTTTGCCAGCCTACAGTCACCAAGGAAAAGTTGCGAGGAAAAGTGTTTGTGTTACATGCTTTGTCATAAGAAGCACTCAGTTCATCATCGCAGAAATATCGTCTCCTCCTGAGAATGGCCTGTGTTGCATCATTACGATGCTGTTTTATGCTCCATACATGTCACTTCACACGGCCATTAGGGTACGTAGACAGCGTAATAGTCAGTATGGGACTTTCTGATCTGGAATAAGGTGTGGCAGGTCAAGATGTGACAATAAAATACACTAGGGTTTTATGTTGTAGTGTAGTAGGTCATGGTGTGGTGTGATGTGGTAGGTCAAGGTTTGGTGTAGGTCAGGATGTGATGTGGTGTGGTATGATTTATCTTTTCATGGTGCGATGTGGTAGGTCAGGGTTTGATGTAGGTCAGAGTGTGATGTGGTGTGGTATGTGTGTATGGTAGGTCGGGGTTTGTTGTGTGGTAGTTGTGATATAATGGGATGGATCAGGTCAGAATATGTTGTAGTGTGGTATGGTTGGGTTGGTCATGGTGTAGTGTAGTAGGTCAGGGTGTGTTGCGGTGTGGTAGGTCTAGGTAGTGTGGTGTTGGAAGGTCAGAATGTTTTGTGGTGTGGAAGGTCTGGGTTTAGTGTGATGTGATCTGTTAGGTCAGTGTAGTGTGATGTGGTGTGGCGTGGAAGGTTAGGGTGTGGTGTATGTTGTAGGCCAGAATATAGTGTGATATGGTGTGAAGTGGTAGATCTGTATGTGGTACGGTATGGTAGGTCAGAGTGTGGTGCGTTGTGATGTGGTTTAGTGTAGAAGATCGGGGTGTGGTGTGGTAGGTCAGGGTGTAGTGTGTGGTGTGGTGGTGCAGTAGGTCAGGGTGTAGTGGGTGGTGTGGTGTGGTAAGTCAAGGGTGTGACATGGTGGTGTGGTAGGTCAGGATGTGGTTTGATATGTCAAGGGTATGGTGTGGTGTGGAAGGTCAAGGTGTGGAGTTATGTGGTGTGGTAGATCAGGGTATAGTGTGGGGTGGAATGGTAGGTCAGGGTATAGTGTGGTGTGGAATGGTAGGTCAGGGTATAGTGTGGTGTGGAATGGTAGGTCAGGGTATTGTGTGGCACGATAGAACGGGTTGTGGTATGGTGTGGCAGGGCGGAGTTTGGTTTTGTGTGGTAGGTCAGTGTGTGGTGCAATGTAGTGCCAGAGTACAGTGTAGTAGTTGAGCGTATAGTGTGTGTATTGCAGTAGGTTAGAATCTGGTAATGTGCGGTATGCTAGATCAATATACAGGTTCAGTAGGACAATAGGTTTTCTTTAATCCGACTTTGTGCATAGACTAACAGTCCAGTCCCAGAGACCCAGTAATTCTCTTATGCACCAGCAGATTGCACCATACATATCGCATTGTTACTATTTGGGCACTGATACTCAGCCATCTATATTGACTGCCAGAGCTTTATCTTTCAGGACTACAGTAGTTTGAGGGTTTTAGCTCTTATTTTTTCTGACGTCAGTGCCTCTTGTGACAGAAGTTTGGAAGTACTAATTTCCATCATAACAATCACTCACACTGGGAGTGGCAGATACAGTTAGTCTGGCAGCGCACATAGCGCGATCATACTCTCAGTATTAATTTATAAATAATACGTGGTGACATTAAATGGCAGCTGGGGAGAGAGGGCCTAGTAGGTGTAAGTGCACTCATGTGATCTGCTAGTGATCTTAGTATTGGAGGCTCGATGTGCCCATAGGCGAGGTGCCGAGGGCAGAGGTTCTGGACCAAGTACTAACACACTTCCCGTGGTGACGGCTGAATAATTTTTAGTTCTTGAGAGTGAAAGGGGAAGGCAGTTAAACCAATGGAAAGCAGGCTTCCCTCTGGTGGAAATAAATAACCTTTCATTGATCAAGAAAGTTTGAAGGGTGTTAGGGCTGTTTTTTTATGGATGAAACGAGTGTGACTTTACACAGCATAGGAGTGACGTCATTGACATTTCACCAAGAAACGCACCTCTTGCAACACAAGACCGTTATTGATGGTTTGTATACCAAGAGGGGAGGGAGAAAAAAAAGTGAAAGGAGACTAAAGGAAAAAGGTAAAAATAGGGCTATGTAAGACTCACAAATGCTATTATCTTTTATAAGAATGTGAAATGACCGTGATGACTGATTCCTCAGGCTATGTGTGCGTGTGTGTGTGCGCGCGCGTGCTCTTGTTAAATCTTCAATCCTGACAGGTGTGGTGTAGTGGGTTAGTGGGTGGGGTGGATTAGTGGTTGAAGTGGGTTAGTAGGTGGTATGAGTTAGTAAGTTAATATGGGTGGGGAAGATAAGTGGGTGTGGTTGGTTATTGGATGTGGTGGGGTGGGTTAGTGGGTGTGGTTGGTGGATTAGTGGATGTGGTGGTTTGGGATTGTGTATGTGGTATGACAGGTGTGGTGTAGTGAGTTAGTGGGTGGAGTGTATTAGTGGATGGGGTGGGTTAGTGAGTGGTAAGGGTAAGCAAGTTAATATGGGTGGAGTTTTTTTTTTTTTTATCCAAGGAAGAAGGAACCAAAGGCCACGAGCCCGCAATAACAGTTCCCTCCAAGAGAAAAACAAAATACAATAGAGAGCCAAATTCAAGATCCATTCATTTCGAGATGCCTGGACACACTGCGTTTGAAAGACTGGAGATCATAGGCAGCAGGAAATATAGACAGAGGGAGACAGTTCCAGAGTTGACCTGTTGCATAAATGAAGGACTGGGAGTAACGGTTAACTCATGCATTAGAGAGTTGGACAGAAAAGGGATGAGAGTTTGCTGCTAGACGGGTACTACGCGCCCGTCGTAGAGGTGGAGGAATGCATGCAGACAGTTCAGAGGAGCAGTGACCATTGAAGTAGCGATAGAAAAGAGATAAAGATGCAACATTGCGGTGAAGAGACAGAGGTTGAAGGGAGTCAGTAAGAGAAGGAGACTTAATGAGACGAGAAGCCTTTGAGTCCACCCTATTGAGAAGAGCTGTATGTGGGGAGCCTCCCTACACATGAGAGTTGTACTCCACACAGGGGCAGATAAAACCCCTGTATAGAGTCAATAATTGTGTTGGGGTAAAGAAAGAACGGAGTCAGCTTAGCACACCCAATCTCTTGGAAGCAGATTTTACTAGAGATGTAATATGATCTTTCCAGGTTTAGTCCCGAATAAATGAAACCCAAGCAGGTTCAAGGATGATGCAGGATTAAGCTGAATATTATTAAACATTAGTGGGTATACCTGTGGAAGATTTTGTTGGGTTGATAGGTGTAAGAACTGAGTCTTAGATGCATTAAAAACAAGATTATTTTTACCCCAGTCAGAGATACGAGCCAAGTCAGACATTAGGTGTGCCATAGCCTCATCCCTTGTTTGTTGAAGTAACTGCTGAGATGGGCGTTGCGGGAACCGGATGGAAAGGTGAAGGGTGGAGTCATCAGCGTATGAGTGGATAGGGTTAGATGTACAGCTTAGAAGGTCATTGATGAATAAAAGGAAGAGTTGGTGATAGAACAGAGCCCTGAGGAACACCACTGTTGATAGATCTAGGAGAAGAACGATGGCCGTCTACAACAGCGGCTATAGAACGACCAGAAAGGAAGCTAGCGATGAATGCACAGATAGAAGGATAGAAACCGTAAGAGGGCAGTTTGGAAAATAAAGATTTATGCCAGACTCGATCGAAAGCCTTTGAGATGTCAAGTGCAATGGCAAAGCTTTCGCCAAAGTCCCGAAAGGAGGATGACCAGGAGTCTGAAAGGTAGGTGAGAAGATCGCCAGTGGAGCGTCCCTGACGGAACCCGTACTGACGATCAGAAAGAAGGTTGTGATAGGTAAGATGCCTTAAAATTTTCTATTGAGAATTGACCCAAAAACTTTTGAAATACAGGACGTTAAAGCCTTTGGACGATAGTTGGAGGGTTGGGAGTGGTCACCCTTCTTTGGGACTGGCTGAATGCGAGCAAACTTCTAGCAAGAAGGAAAGGTACAAGTTGGTAGACAAAGGCGAAAGAGTTTACCTAGGCAGGGTGTAAGCACAGTTCTTGAGAACAACAGGAGGAACTCCATCAGGCCCATATGCATTGTTAGTATTGAGGTCAGTGATAGCAGAAAATACATCAGCTGAAGATTTTTTAATGTCAGCCATGAGGAAGTCAGAGGGGGGAAGTGATGGAGGAACAGCACCGGAATTGTCTAAGGTGGAATTGGAGGAGAAAGTCTGTGCGAAGAGATCTTCTTTATCAGTAGAAGAAATAACTACAGAACCATCAGAGTAGAAAACAGGAGGGAAGGATGATGAGGTAAAGTTGTTAGAAAGGTTTTTGGCAATGTGCCAGAAGGAGCAGGAAGAATTCGAGTTGGAGAGTTGAGAGCATGTAGTACGGATGAAATTATTTTTAGCTGGGTGAAGAACAGACTTAGCACGATTCTGGGCAGAAACGTAAAGATGATGTGATTCAGGGTTGGGTTGGCTCCGGTACCTTTTGTAGGCCCTCTCCTTGTTGCGGACAGCATTAGAACAAGCGTGATTAAACCAAGGCTTTCTTATGTTAGTCAAAGGATATGAGAAAGGAATGTATGCTTCCATGCCTGAGAGAATAACCTCCGTAATGCACAAGGCACACTCTAATGGCTGCCGGCCATGGAAGCAATAATTATTCCAGGGAAAATCAAAGAAGTACTGCCTGAGGGCCTCGCAATCCGTGGCTCCAAAATGCCACAGACGACGTTTCCCTGGAGGGTCCACAGCCTGTACCAGAGTGATGGAGCAGGTTAAGGTGATAAGGTTGTGATCGGAGGAGTCCAACGGAGAGAAAAGATTAACAGTGTAAGCAGAAGGATTAGTTGTAAGGAAGAGGTCAAGTATGTTGGAGCTCTCTCCAAGGAGTTCTAGGATATGGGTAGGGTGCTGTACAAGCTGCTCTAGGTCATTAAGGATAGAAAAGATGTAGGCTTGTTCACCAGGTGGATCAGTGAAAGGAGAGGTGAGCCAAAGGTGGTGGTGAACATTGAAATCTCCTTGAATGGAGATTTCAGAGGAAGGAGAAATGAATAGAATATGTTCCATCATAGAAGTAAGGTAGTCGAAGAATTTTTGATAGTAGAATTAGGAGAAAAGTAAACGTCACAGATATATTTAGTCAGAGAATGATAGGAAAGCCGAAGCCAGAGTGTGGAGAATTCAGAAGAATCGAGTTCAGGAACACAAGAACCAGATAAGTCGTTGCGTTTATACACACCAGCCACCTTTGGCTTTGAAATGAGTATAGAGAAAGTAAGAGGATACAGAAAAGGGTTTGCTGTCAGTTGCCTCAAACAGCTGAGTCTCAGAAAAAGAAGGTGAGGTTTAGAGGAGGAGAGGTGGTGCTCAACAGAGCGAGTGTTAGAGGAAAGGCCGCGCATGTTGCAGAAATGAAGAGAGTCAGACAGTGGTTCCAGGCACCTCGAGTCGTCACCGGGAGAGGGGCGGAAGGTGGGAGCATTTATGTTCCCCCCCCCCTGGAGACTCCGAGGCTGGGTGATGAGACGCCATGACTTTTTTTTTTTTTTTTTTTTTTTTTTTTTTTTGAAAAGGAAGTGTAGTTGTCCTGTGCATGTAGTTTGGTGTAGATAGTTAGAGGAATTTGTATTGGATAGCATGCTGGCCTACTCTCTGTGTAACTGAGACACTGAAAAAGTTCAGCAAAAGAGGATGGTCAGGAATTAGTCCTGAGGGCTGATGAAACGAGAGCTCCAGCACTCCCTGTCATCAGCTTTCCATCCACCTCGGGAGTACTGCCCTGCTCGACTGGTGCCGCAGTAGGTTGGTGGGTTAGTTGGCGAGGTGGTTAATGTGTGTGGTTAGTTACTGGGTGTGGTGGGGTGGGTTAGTGGTTGTGGTGGGATGGGTTAGTGGATGTGGTTGGTGGATTGGGATTGTGTATGCGGTTGGGTGGTTTAGTATTTGGGGTATAGTGGCTGGGACACTGCTGGAGGGTCAGAGGTTGCAACTGCCACAAACCTTTATGATCACTCCCCTCCCCTCCCCTTCCCTCCCTTCCCCTCCCCTCTTATCCTTTTCCCACCAATTCCACCCCTTCCATTCCTTCTTCCTCTGAATCTTCCCCTACCACCCCTTCCCCCACTCTCCTTTCCTTCCCCAAAGCCCCACTATATTCCTTTCTCTCCGCATTCCTTCCCGCACCGCTGCTTAAACCCTTTTCTCCCCAGGGGTGTTGTGTGTGTGTGTGTGTGTGTGTGTGTGTGTGTGTACTGGAGTCATTCAAAAGTTACCTAACACAGAGGGGGTGGGGGTACCAAGTTAGGTGTAACAATATGTTACTGGTGGGTGAGGGATCAATAGAAGCGATATTGGTATTAATGGTAATGAAACCTCAATAATACAGACGTGATTTTACTTGATGTGGTATACATCAGCTTATCTGTGGCATAGTGCAAAACCTCGTAACAACGTGACAAATACTTTGTTCTGTATTAATGGATATAATGGTCATGTTGATAAAACTACCTCGCGCAAAGCAAGACAGGCCTGTTAATCACGGCACCCGCGCCTGGCACAGTGAACGTTCATCATTTTTGCAATATTTGCATCGAGGAAATTCACACACACACACACACACACACACACACACACACACACACACACACACACACACCGCTCGCTGGTGCAGTGGTAACGTTCTCGCTTGCCAACTGGTGGACGGGAGTTCGCGCCTCGCTCAGGTTGCGAAAAGTTTCACTGACGAAGTGGGTGGTTACTGTCCCCCTTGAGCAAGGGGACGGGTGTGTGCGTGTGTGAAGGTCACAGCCTTGCCCTTAGATCGGACTATATGAGCTCTCAGCTCCCTTCCGGGAGGGTAAAAGCTGACGATCACGACCATCAAGTGATCCTGACCGACCCGGTGAATTACACACAAACACGAAAGCAGAAAATTCGGACTTCGGTGCCAAGCGTAGGATCTTGTCCATATCTACAATATTATTCAGGTGTTCGTGAGAGTCCAGAAGGTGGTGGTGGTGGTGGTGAGGGGTTCGGGTTGTGTTACGCAGTGTTTTGTGAAGGGTTTGCCTGGTGTTACGGTGTGTTACAGGAGAGTGGAGGTATAAATTTGGTGGGAAAAGGCGTTACGTAATTTTTAACGGTTCGTGTGTGCGGCCCCCCCCCCCCAAAAAAAAAAAAAAAAAAAAAAAACGTTCCTGTATTGGCTACCCCCAGACGTACTTGGGATTGGCAGAAACGATACTCGGTGAGCATATTTCGTTAATGGAATGTAGAGTGGACATGATTTGCTGAAAAGAAAAATCTGTAGTATATGTTATGTTTGTTCTTGTTTTACTTTATTTACTCTTTGAATAAGTTTACCCAATATTCTGTAGGCGTAATGAGTTATTTCATTCACCAAAGTCGGACTTAACATCCGCTAAAATGTTAACCCGCATTCCCCTCCTGTCAGCCTTATCAGGCTACTCTTGTCCAGTTTTGAAAAAGTTTCGAACTGCTTGAAAGCTGATTTTCGAATTTTAAGTAAAATATATATATATATATATATATATATATATATATATATATATATATATATATATATATATATATATATATAATAGTAATGACTGGGGAATGATTAGTCAAACAGCAGAGAACACTGACGCTTTAGGATTTTTTTCTGAAAGTTTTAATAAAGCTGTCAAGGTATCTACCGATTTTAACAGACGACCTGCAGAAAGTGTTTAATCACAGTGTTGGAATAGATTTAAGAGCTCTTTCAGTAAAAAAACTTAATCATAATTCCAAAGCCACAAAAAATCTTGAGAATTTTTGGAAAGTTTTTATGACACAGGGAATACGTGGATAGCATTCTTTCTCTCCCAGCCCGAAAGTTGCTGAAAAAAATGAAATAGACCTGTGTATGGTGACAAATTAGAGAATCTCTGCGTGGTCTTTGTTTCTCCTTATGCTCGCATTTGTGACTGATGTCACTGCTCTGGAGTTAATGGGTTAAATGTGGCAGATTAATAAAGTTGTATCCACAGTTCATTCTCATGGATTATTTAACTCACTGGGAGTACCCTCTGATACCAAGAGAATGTCTCCGTCTCTACTGGTGACTGGCGGGCGGTGTGAGACGGAATTGTCACCCACAGGCTTGCTTTAAACTATTTTAAATTGGTGTGAATTGAACTTAAGTATTATGTCTAACCCATGAGCTACAAAGAATATAAGTTGAACATTCAGCTTGTAGGCAACGCACAGACTAGCACCGCCAGCTTGTCAGGGACGAAGATAAAACCTTTTGGCGTCAGAGGTATACTATAGGCGAATCAAGTATAATACCTCTCGGGTCGGTAGTAGCTATTCAGTACTAATACTTGTATGTCTCTAATGTGTTACATCTTTTTCGTTTTGGTGCAGTGTCCCAGAGGTAGGGGAGGGTGTGAAGTGGCCAGTGTACAACCAGACACATCCCGTCCACCTCCAACTCGACGCCAACCTCACACTTGGACACAACCTCGTCCATCACAGGTAAATAAAATCATGAATCGGTTTACACACACACACACACACACACACACACACACACACACACACACACACACACACAAAGACCACTTTTGAATCAGGCTTGAAGAAAATAAAGAGGACAAGGACTGATAACCTGCAGAATACCATGAAGAAGCTACGGGTTGGTGACTC
Organism: Coenobita brevimanus; assembly: GCF_032717465.1. Lineage (NCBI taxonomy): Eukaryota > Metazoa > Arthropoda > Malacostraca > Decapoda > Coenobitidae > Coenobita > Coenobita brevimanus. Next base: position 54,883,935 of record NC_136959.1, on the reverse strand, counting down.
TTTCATAGAAAAGGACTGTGAATCCGTACAAAAACAGGAGCAAGAAAAGACTCTAGACCAGACCTAGAGGAACACCAGGAACACGGTGAAGACCATTTAAATCTCCGAGAACTTATCTTCCCCCACCCCAGCCTGGTGAAGAACAAGCCTTATTAGGATCCAAGTCTAGGCAAGAAGCAAGATAAGTTCCACCATGCTCCAAAATCTATCCTCTCCGCGTTCAGCTCGTATGGTGGATCTGCATTCGAGGAGCAGGTTCCTGGAAGAAGTGTAAGAGTTAGAAGACTAAAAAGGAACGAGTACCGCCTCACACTTTCATTCACAGTCTGTTCTTATCTTTCTAATCTGGAGCCTCTTCTGCCAACTCAACTCTTTCTTGACCCGCTTTATTATTATTAATGTTTCATGCATCAAACAGTTATTCCAGAGTGGGCAGACCGTGAGATGCAGACTGTCTTTCACCACACCCCGCTATTCACTCTTTCCTACATCTAACCTACCTGTCATCATGCACAAGAGATGCAAGACTTGTCAGGATGGTTTCATGGGCATGACTTTAGTATCCCGAATACCTCCGAAACGAAGAGCGAAAGCTTTCGACAGCAAATTAGATGAAGAAAATCCAAGATATTCTTCTTCGACATTACGCAAGCCAGGAGACAGAAGGAAATAATCATCCCTGGTGATGATGATAGTTATCATTTGGATAACACTGATGGTTTTCGAAACACGTTATTCACAGGCTTCCATACTGCAAAGCCTGGGCCCTGCAAGACTCACAAAAACAATGACTGTTTGTACTTCTCCCGAAAGAGGTGGGCCATGTTCCACACTTATTTTTTTCGCTTATTTGATAACCCTCAAATATTTGCGGCCTGTTCCACATTGCAGGTGATGCAGCACCAATGACTGTATCTCCAGGACTGCACCAGGAACATTATCATCTGCTGAAGAAACACGGAACCCTGACAGTTTTATACAAAATGCAGAGCACGACGTAAAAAATGTTAATAATCCTGGAGAATCAACTGCAGCAGGACCAGCTAGAAAAGAAGAAAGGCAACAGCAAGAGAACTAACACAAATAGATACTGAACGTTCCGCAGATTTGAAACTTTACCAGCATGAGAAGCACACAGAAAGCCCCTTTCAAATGGACCAGAAGAGAGCACCAATGGAATGGCATCACAAATCTGTGGATGCTGCCCTGAGCATTTCCCTAGCATCAGCAGCAAGGCTCGATCAACACTCAAATCTGACAAACTTAATATCGATACCTGTTCCTCATAATGAAATTCCCCTCTTTCTTCATTCTTTCCCTATCTCCCCCCCCCCCTCAGACCCATCTCTTACCAGTTCAGCTCGGTTTACAGCGAGCGTACAGACCTCTTCCCCTCCTTGCACCCGCTTTATTAACTCTACCCTGATATCCGCCTTCCGCAGACCGTGCTGACTGCTGCTTGGTGATCGCATCCATCAGAGTTAATCCGCATTCTCTCTTGTGACCGCTGTTAACAGGTCCCGCTCCACAGTTTTGCCTTTGAAAGGGAAAGATACAAGTTCAGACCAGGGCTGAGAGTAATTCGACCTCAACAGAGACTGAAGTCAACAGGCATACTGCCTGACAGAAGTGGGTGCTCTCGCCATCAACCTAGGGTTTACATAGTTGTGCCACCTATCGTACCAGTTGGCCTTAAAGTCACAGCACCTGTGTCAGAGAAGTGGCAGCTCTGCTGCTAGAGATTAAAGAGAAGCCAGGGGGCAAGAAGCTGCGTTCTTCAGTTCCTTCACCAGAACACGATGGTGTCTGTCTCTTGGCCGGCAGTTAGTGACATCCGGCAATTATGACTGGGGCATTTGATTACTTGCATGCTCTCCAGAAAACTGATTTGCCAGTTTCTCTCAACTTACAGTGCCAGTTTCTACGGCAGAAGTTGTGATGTACTGTAACATTGCTGGCATATAGCAAAGATTTATTGTACCCTGATAGCCGTCTTCGAAGGAGGATGGAGGACGAGGATGGCTGGCATGATCGATTACAGGGTGTCAACTGTTCTGACTTTAATACAGTATCTGCTGTATAGGTGCTGTACATACAATCAAACCACAATAGCTTAGAAGTGGGTAAGGAAAATAAAGAACTGAATTTTGACCTTATTTGCCTTAAAAATGACAGTACAGAATATAGTCAGTGATGAACAGGGTTATTTCCGAAGGAGAGGTTGTGTGAATCAAATATTTGATTATGAAAGATGGTGGAGAAAGCAAGTGGAAAGGGCTGCAAGATATTGACCTGGAAAAAATATTGTATGTGACGATGTATAGGTAAGGACTATAGAATATGTTACGAAAGCAGAATAGACAGGGAGGTATTACAGAAAGTGTTATATAAGATGGTGCGTAGCGAAGTTCGTGTACGAGTAGATGGATGTTTGAGTGAATGATTCAGTTATCAGTACTGGAGTCAGACAAGGATTGGTTGATGTCCGCATTGTTCTTGAGTGTGCTGTTGTGGAGACAAGCAAAGGTAGCGGTGAACAGTGTAGACTGATTCAGAATTTTTGGAACATTGTGGATGGCGGGGTTTGAAAGTAATTGTTGCAGAGTTAAACAGTAGTTGTTGAGAGACAAGGTGGCTGACATTGTGATGTGTTGACGAACGGAAAGGCACTGTAAGTAGCAGAAGAGTTGAACTACCTTCTACCTTGGTGCAGTGAGAGAAGAGGAAGGTCAGTGTTTAATTAAAGTAGGGAGTAGAGTGAACGAAGAAAGCAAAAGGTTGGTGTTTTGAAGCTCCTTGTATAAGTACACTGGCTACAAGAGAACTATGTGAAGGGTTGGTAGTGCCCACATTAGCCAATGGGTGTGAGACTTGAACGGCATGAGTACAAACAAATCTACTCTGAATTCTGTAGAAATGGGGTTATTAATATGTAATTTGCTTATGTCAGATTAAACAAGAATTTTAGAAATCATTAAAGACATGAAGCAGTGAATGCTATTGAATAAAGGGTAGAAGAGCATATGCGTAAAAGGGAATGGTCGTGTAGAGAGAATGGATGTGAACAGGATGGTGGAAAGACTGTAAGTGAGTGAGTTTGATGAAAGGAGGAAGGGTGGAAGACCAAGAAAGTGGATGGATATGATAAGTGAATCAGCGAGGTTTGGAAGGTGAGGATGCAAAATAAATGACGAAGGATAAAAATATATGGGAGAAGTATGTAGAAAGATGCGCGTGGTACCGATTGCATTTTATTTTATATTATTTTGTTTTAACTTAGCTGTCGATGGAATGGCCTCCGTCACTCAGGAATCATGTTGTAGGTTACATTTCTGTGTGCATCGTTTAGCCTGTGAGATGAAGCCGAGAATTTTTACGAGCTGAATAATTAGACACTGTTGATAGTTTTACGTAAATAGAATAATCGCTGACTCATCCGGTGCTCTTTCATATATTGACGTCCCCTATAATAATACATGTGCCTCGCCTGACAGTCACCGGTGTTGAGTGCAGAGGTGTAATGTAAAGAAGCATTACACATTTGCAGTCGATGGAGTTCTGTTGGTCGAGATATTCTCCCCGTTAGTGTAAGCATGGTGTGACTAGATAGGTTTAGCTATTAGTAACCTGCCTCTATATTTTAGTGTAGGGTGGCGATTTGCATGTTAGGCTTCTAGAGCAGACTTATTTTTCATTATAATGTAGGTAGGTATTATGCAGAAAAAAATAGCAAATAAAATGGAAAAAAATAGCTTAGTAACCTGGTTGATAGCCAAAAAAAAAAAAAAAAAAAAAAAAAAGTTGATAGTTCTCATACTTTTGTGCTTTCTGTACTTCTTGATCTCCCACTCCCACGCTGTGCATTAGTGGGAAGAAAGGTTAGGTTGATGATGATATTTCTCTAATGTACGTATTTAGCACTTATACTGAGAGGTTTAAGTTTGGTAATACTTTATAATGATTTTTTTTTAGTTTATTCTCGCTGTTACCAAACAGCTTTACTCAGTTAAGTCCTCTCTTAGTGTAGGGGTTAGTCAAGATATCTAACCATTCTAGTTTGCAAAACCTTGAGTTGAATAATATCGTATGAAGCAAGGGAGAAGTGGTATTAGACTGGCGAGCACGAGCTGTAGGGGTAGTAGTAGTAGTAGTAGTTGTTGTTCCCTAGGCAGTCTGGCTGAACTGCCTCGAGTCCCTAAGGAAGGCCGCGGCCGAGACCGGGCTTTCCCACAGAGCTCTCAAGGAGTGTATGTTGTGTTGTTTGCGTAGGTGATTGTGTGCAGTGCAGTCTTCCATTATGTGCTTAATAGTATGGGGTGCTGTGTTGCATCCCGGACAGGCATCAGCGACGGAGTCATCCAGCCTCTTCTGATAACTTAAGAGGGCTGGATGATGCCCACATCTCAGCCTGGCCAGGTGGACCCTGTCCTCACGAGGGAGATGGGATTCAGAAGGGTGGATATCGGGAGGCCGTGCATGCAGCTGTGTGTTGTCTTTAAATGACTGAATGGAGCGGCGAGTGATTTGAGTATGGATATGCTTCTGGAAACTGGTCTGAGGTGGGCGAGGGGGAAGAGATGACAATATTTGTGTATGATATCGTGTGCTGGGTGTTGTTTTGATGTTCCTTGGTGTGTGTAGATGTGCTGCCATGTAGTGTAGTGGATGTTGTGGGTTCGTGGAGGCTGCAGCGAGAATTTGGGAGCCTCTCATGGCTAGATGATCCTTGACTTTGAGGACTTTGGTTTCTTGATGTAGGTGGTCTGTGGGTGTAGTAGCTGTGCAGCTGTAGGGGTTAATGTAATCACATATTTATAACACAGAACAGTTGATAAATCACCTTACCAATTTTACAGTTACACTACAAGATAAAGCAGTGGATGCTGGAGGCTAGTGAGGGAAGTGAGTGTCAGGAAATGGCCTCTGCTGTTGTTTGCTGATGGTACTGTTTTGTTACGTGAAAATGCGTGGGCAAGGCTTGCTAAAGAGAAACATCAGAAAATGAGAATAAGTGAGAGGAATGAATTCACGGAGTGCATAGTGAGGATGAAAGGTCAGGAAATGGAGAACGTGGGTGCCTTCAAATATTCAGGTAGCGTGATGAACAAGAATGGAATCTTTGAGGATGAAATGCACGACAGGGTACGGCAAGGAAAGAAGAAGGTTGCAGGTTCACACAGTAGCGATACGGAATAGAGATGGGAATACTGAGGTAAAAGAATGCTAAAGAGGATTACCATCCCCATTCTAAGATACAGAAATGAAGCTTGGACTTTGTTAGAAGGACATAAGTAGAGCAACGGAAATGGGTTATTTTTGAGGAGCATATGGAATTGCGTGGAGAGACAGACAGATGAAGAAATGAAGGAGGGTTGTGGTGTTTGTGTTGATGTGCTGGAAAGCGTTAGGAAAAGTGCCTGAGATGGTTTAGCCAATGGAGAGAGTGGAAGATTGACTAGGAGAGTGCATGTGAGTGAGGTGGAGGAGGAGGTTGGGGATGAGATGGAGATGGGTCAGAGAGATATGTGATGGATGGAGAGAGTTGGATAGAGAGCATCCTGATTACGGAGGAGAGGGTGACTTGGAAGCAGTTTGTTTGTGGCCACTCCTTCCTGGAATAGGTGTCTGGCTATAGATAGACCGATAGATAAGTTATGTAATAATCGATAGCTATCAACCTTCCTTAATCAGAAGCCGGGTTACCACAGTATAATATTATCAGCAGTATAGGAAAGACCTCTGACTGAAGGGCTGAACTCGGTAAATGCATTCCACTGTACTGGACAATAGGTTTTGCTGTATTAATTGTATTTCTTACTTCCAGGTTATGCTTTTGGAAGAGACTGGTACCCTTGCTGACTCGATGGCCCATCAAACCCCCCAAGGACGACCCCAGCACGGCCCCCTCCCTCACCCCCGCCCTCACCCCCACCCTCGCCCTCACCTTCACCCTCACCACCCTCCTCTTCATCCTCCTCCTTCATGAATCGCCCACTTAGAATATCGTACCATCTCCGTTTTCTTTTGTCAGATTTCTTCGTCCTCCTTAATAGACCTTTATAGCCTTTTTTCGTATTTTTCTCACTTCTTTTTTCTTGATGTTTGCTCCCCCCCTCTCTCTCTCTCTCTCTCTTTCCGTAGCTTCTTATTCGCATCATTTTCTTCCTCTTCCATCTTTGTTTTTTCTCCTATGGCTTCTTCGTTATTTCTCTTTCATAAGTTTTCTTGCTGTTTGCTTCCTCAGTTTCTGTTCTTGTATTTCTCTTCCTTATTTGCTTACTTTTTCCTCAGCCTTTTCCTACTTTCAGATTTTTCTTTTCGTCTGTAGACTGCTTTCATGTTTTCCTTTTACACTGCTGCTTCTCGCTACTCCTCTTTATTCCTTTTTATTCCTCTCCCTTTATAAATATCTCCTCTCTCCTTTTTTCCCATTTACCGTCCTTTCCCTCTCTATTCTTCTGTCTTTCACTGTCATTCCCATCATTCTCTTCCTTCCACTTTCCATGTCACTCTGTACTCACCCATTTCTCTTTATATGCGTCTATATTCGTCCCACTTTTTTTTTTTTTTTTTTTCATCATACTCTATTGTTATCCATTCCTTTTGCCTCTGTTCTTTACCCAATTGTTTTTCTGTCTTTTATTTTGTCTGCACACTTTCTTCGTGTTGCCTTTCTTGGTCATGTTTCTAGTTCACTCACGCTTTAAGTTACATTCCCTTTCTTTCCTTTCTCTTTTCATCTCTTCTTTTTCTTTTTCCTCAGTCCTCAATCTTTCTCCGTCCTCCATCCCTTCTTTCATTCTTCCTCCCATTTTCCTCATACCCATCTCTGTTCTCCTCTCTCTAGCCTGCTGTCGCTTTTCATTTATCTTTTCCCCTCAGTCCCCATCTTATTCACACACACACACACACACACACACACACACACACACACACACACACACACACACACACACACTTTACTACAGAAGACTACGGCTATTGTACTCATCAAGATGGTGCGTTTCTCAGTCTTTGGTGCCACCGTGTGTTGTTGTGCAGACCAATTCTGGATCCACAAACTTTGCCACACAGTTGGCATGTCAACTCCGGGTTTTCTGGGAGAACTCTGTTTTGGTTGTGCCTCCGTTGTCTACGCTCTTCCCTGGCCAGGTTCCGAGCTTCTTCAAGATGAATGGTTCCTTCGCTGCAGAGGGCTTTCCATTCTAAGACTTTTTTGTCAGAGGCGTTTGGTATGATGTTGCATTTGGTCAGAGTTTTCCTTATATGATCTTTATATATTTCATTTTTTGTCCCCCTGGATTACGACATGCTGCAGGAAGTTGGCCATACAGAACCTGGCGGGAAAGACAGTGCTCAGGCATGCAGAACGTTTGTCCGACCCATCTAAGTTTTTTTTTTTTTTTTTTTTTTTTTTTAAATAAATAACCAGCATGGTTTCTGTGTTGGTTGACTTTGCCCGTTGGAGAATTTGTGAATGAGGTACTTCATCCCCTCATGTGAGTCCTAGGATGTGCTGTAAGTATCGGATGTGAACAGACTCAAGCTGTTTGACGTGGCGCTGGTAAGTAGTCTAGGATTCAGTACCGTATAAGAGGATGGAGAGGCATACAGCTGTATAAACTGATATCTTCGTCTCGATTCTCAAGTTGGTGTTTTCAAAGACTCTGGATCTGTGACGCCCAAAAGAGGCAGAGGCATCATTGATTCGTGCAAGATCTTTGACATCAATGTTGTGTTTATCTGAGCACACTTCCGAACTAGGTAAAATTCCCAACCGGTTTTACATTTTCGACATTTATATGGAATGCAAGAGGTTCTACTGTGTTGTTTCTCTGATATAGCATTTCTGTTTTATTGACATTTATTCTGAGCCCCATTGCATGGTATATTTTGGAAATGATGGTAAGATACTGTTGTAGGGCTTCTAGGGTATATGCAAGGACAGCAGATTCATCAGCATATTGGAGTTCTAGGAAGTGAAACACACACACCTATCTATTTATCTCTGTTTACTGTATCTATATATTTATCTATCAGTTTATCTATCTGTTTATCTATATATATGAAGTGAACTACCTCTTTCATTGTATTTTTTGTATATCCACTGAGCTCTTTATTCAGTGTACGTCACCTGCTGTCTCGTAATAGATTCCCACTAAATATTTTTACCTTCATGGTTTTCGTTGACCTACGCTGTTGTTATTCATCTCAGAATTAAAGATTTTTTTGTATTTCATCCAGCTTTACCACTCCCACATTCACTATTCATGAGAAATTAGTAATGTAGTGATTGTATTCTTGACTGTACAACCCTTTTTATCTAGTGTAAATGATTAACACTTCTAATTTTTGTTTTACTTAACAATGACGTAGTCTAGAAAAGTTGTTTTATTTATTGATGGAAAGTTACTATATAGAAATTGAACTATATGAATGTGTTGTGAAGGAAATATATGATATTTGATATACACCTGACTTTTACTTTATCCTACCTCTAAATTGCGTAATGTGAAGGGTCCAAGACGACCTCTGCATATATATTTGTGCAAGCACCTCTGATATGGATAGAAGTTCTGGAATTGTGTTCATCATAGTTAGTTACTTTGGTGTATGGTTAATGTTTTCCTCGATGTATTTACCAGGATCATAACTAATACTATCCTCAGAAAATGCTGTGTAAACAGTGGTTTACGAACATAGCGAAACCTGAGTCCACAACACCTAAGATTTATTGCACTGGAGACTTCATATGAAGTAATCTTTGTACCTTCCCTGGTGTCTATTCATGAAGCATAATATATCAGTAGACACTGCATGCTGACACACTTTCGATGAAGCTGTAAAGAGTAATCAGCATTTAAATGGGGCTGCAGGCATGTAACTGAAAATTCGGTTAGGCGTTAACTTAATATCAGATTCAACTGAGTTATTTAACGGCCATTTTAAATATTCTACTTCATCATTTATTATGCTGGATTAGGGATTAATAAAGGAACGTATCCCAGTGATAGACTGATGCTTATAGGGAAGCTAGTGTTACGGGGCGAAAAATAATATCCTGATTAATATTATAAACCCTGTAATATGTGAAAAATATTCAGTCAAAGGTAACAAAGATAAAAATAGGCAGAAATACGCGAGCAGCAGGTACATACATAAAAAAAAGAAAAAAAGAAAAAAAAAAAGCCTGCTATTCAGATTTGGCGGGCTTGGAGGTTGTCGCCGCCGCCTCTAGATGTCCTTCTCCCTCCGGACTGTAAACTTGAAAATGGCGTCCATCGAAGGCGGTGCGTAGCTCAATGTTGTATATTTACCTTGTTTTCGTCGTTTAAGTAAGCAGGTTAGGGTTAAAGAATGCAAGTAACGGTAGATGGAATATCCATGAGAATATTGACTTATGTGCCAAAATCCTGTGGCATGTGGATTATCCCACGGACTGCGAGAAAAATTTTAAGAGAGAGTGGGCTGTCTGTCCTTCCTGCGAGACGCCTTTGTCAAAATCTTGTCCGCAGTGCATTATTAGTAAATTGTCTACACCTGTAAAACTAGTGACATCTCAGTGACTTAGCCTAGGAAGCTTATGTGCATATGATAGCTCCATCAGTTAGTTGATGTTACGTCTGTGTTGTGAATGATACCGTGTTGTGCTTCAGTTTTGCTAGGGTTGCAAATTGTGCCGATTTGTTGCAGATACGGAGTCTCACTTATTCATGTTGTTTTACAAGGTTTGAAAGACATTCATAGTGATTTATCCACGTGTTAGTGTTGGATTTAACATAAGTTTGGGTTTTCAGTTAGGGTCAGAGGTCACCTTCAGTCAGCAATAAATCCTTGGAATGCAGCTTTATGAAGGGATATTGTTCTCAAGGAATTTGGTTATTGAAAGTCAGTTTCTGCACCCTTCTTTGAATTATATTTCCCCAGATGTTCTGCAGTGTAGATGTATGTAGGAAATGCTGTATATGTTTTGGTTACTGTATTTTACATTCCTAGTGCCATGAAATCTTTGGAAGTTTTGGTTACCAGTATGCAATAAATAGATTCAATAGTTCTTAAGAACTTGTGTTCTTTTCACTCTGCAAATAATGTATGAGTCAGCTGATCGTTGTTTAGGGTAGTTGGTATTCACCCTATATGGTGCTTGCAGGTGACTTTTGAGTTTCAGTATGACATGGTCTGAAGCCTGTCCAAGTTAGATCTAGACTAAGTTAGGTTGCTTTGTTTTGTTGAAATTATATATTTCTAATATCTATGAATTTTGAATAATTTTGACCAAAAGCTGTATGGGATAAAATGTTTGTAACAAGGGTGGGTGGAGATATGGGAAAGGTGTATGATTTCCGAAAGGAATGGCAAAAATCATTCAAAACATTGAGGAAAATGTATTATCTACCAGCAAGTAGGAGAGTGAAAGTAAGAGTTAATGTTGTGTTTGGGATATTGAGCATATACTGGTAAATATTTAACCAAGAATCACAGGTCCCTGCATAAGGAGGAGGATTTTGAAAACTAGAGAACAAAATGGGTTGAGTTCGATATTTAAAGAATGAAGAGGACCTCAGAAACTGGAAATCCAAACATGCATTTTGCGGATGAAATGAATTTCACGTGTGTGTGTGTGTGTGTGTGTTATTCACTGGGTCGTTTAGGATCGTGATGGTTGTGATCATCAGCTTTTTACCCTCCCAGAAGAGAGCTAAGAGCTCATATAGTCCGATCGAAGGACAAAGCCTTGACCTTCACACACACATACACCCATCCTTATTCTCAAGGGGGACAGTAACCACCCCTTTGTCAGTGAAACTTCGCATCCCAAGCAAGGCACAAACCCCTGTCTTAGCAGATGCTAGTCGAGAGTGTTACCACTGAGCCAGCAAGCTGTGTGTGTGTGTGTATTTAATCACTTGATTTTGACCTTCATTTCTTGTGAAAATGCGTCATTTCCTTGTTTTTTCCTCCTCCACCCCCAATCAACAGTGGGGACCTGGGGCAATGCTAGGTTTTGGGTGGGGTAAATGCAGAGAATATAAACTTTTCCACTGGAAAATCATATTTAAAATAAAATTCATCATCATCATCCAGACCTCCCTTCCCACCCTAGGGCAGGGTGAGGAGTAGCAGTGTCCAGACAGCCCACATTTGCCCAGTCCGATGGACCACGCTTCCATTCACTCATCGTTCAAGCCCTCGGAATCCTGGCTTTATCGGATACGCCAGAAACATTCATCACGTTCTGTAGCTTCACATAATCGTATCTGATAGAGTCAATCCAGATGCTGCCATGTTAAAAAGGGGTGCTAAAATCACTGATCATGCACTTCTCCTCACAACATTCATCCAGCTAGCTCGATCTCCTGTCAGTTCCCTATCCTTACCGACTTCCAAACCTCTCTTCCTCACACATTCATTCATCATATCTCTCCACCTTCTCCTTGGCCTACCTCGCCTCCTCCCACCATCAGATTCACTCAGATATACCATTTTCACCCTTCTGTTGTTATCCATTCTTTCCACATGACCATACCATCTCGGTACACTCTCTTCGATTCTGGTGTCCACCGACTTCCTCACTCCGCATCTTTCACGAATCACATTATTTTGTATCCTGTCCACCCAGTGTACTCCACATACATTCCTCAGTAGTCACATCTCCACTGCTCGTACTCTTGACTTTTCATTTTCATGCCACACCATAGTCTCACATCCATATCGTCACCCTCATAAAGAAACTGCCTAAGTCATTTTTCGGCGGTTTCTGGATTTTTGCCTAAATCAATTCTTCATTACGTGGCACACCTATTGGTATAGCTGCCTTTGCTAGGTCTAGGGTGTGAGTGGTCTAAAATGTGCCTCAAGTTTCTGCCTAAGCCGTTGAAAATTAAGAAAACAAGACCGGTTTTTCGCGATGTCCTGAAAAGTAGGAAAAATTACTTAGGCAGTTTCTTTATTAGTTGGAGCAGAGCAGGGAGGCTTTAGGAAGGGAAGAGGTTATGTAGATCAGATATTCATTCTTAGATCTTTAGTGGAAAAGTTTCTAGAGAAGGGAAAGAAGTTGTATGCGGCTTTCATGGATTTGGAGAAAGCATATGACACGGTGGATAGACAAGGATTGTGGAAAGTATCAAGAATATATGGAGTAGATGGGAAGTTGTTGAATGCTGTGAAGAGTATGTATGATGGTGCTAAGGCTGCAGTGTGTGTGGATGGTGAACTGAGTGAATTTTTCTTTTTGAAGGTTGGGTTGAAACAGGGATGTGTCATGTCTTCATGGTTGTTCAATCTGTACATGGATGGGGTAATAAAAGGGGTACAAGATAGGGCAGTGGATGTTGGAGTGGCCCTGGTGAGTGAGGGTAGTGTTTGGAAACTCCCTGTACTGTTGTTTGCAGGTGATACTGTGTTGTTGAGTGAAGATGAAGGGGAGCTGCAAGGCTTGGTGGATGAGTTTGGGAGAGTGTGTAAGAAACGGAATCTAAAGGTGAGTGTAGGGAAAGGTAAAGTGATGGTCTTTGAGAGAGGTGAAGTCAGTGAATGTACAGTGAGGATGGATGGTGAGGAAATGGAAAATGTGAGGCTGTTTAAGTACTTGGGTAGTGTGATGAGTAAGGATGGAAGTTTAGAGGGTGAAGTGCTTGAAAGGCTACAACAAGGCAGAAAGGTTGCTGGTTCCTTGAAAGCAGTGATAAACAGGAAAGTGAGCATGGAAGTGAAAATGTTACTCAATCTATCCATCCATCATCCAATCCTACATTGCCCTATGAGGAGTGTAGGAGCCCAGGACTAGGCAGTTGGTCCTGACATTTAAGATGAGAGTGACCAGCCTCACTCATCCCTGAGTGGCATTACATGAGCAATCAACCCCAACCACCCCTTGGATATAAACCTTCACCGGCTCAATCCGATTGGAGGGCAATAATTACCCACTAAACCACCAGGGGCCAAAATTTGGTTATATGGTTACCACCCAGCATAGTAAATGGTTTCCTGGTGCACAGGAAACCATTTGGCTTGTCACTCAGTGTAGAGTCACCCACAGGCTGAAGGAAGTGGAAAGAATGAAGGAAAGAAAAACAGAAGAGGGAGTGTAAAGTCACCCGTAGGCAGAAGGACAAGGAACGAATGAAGGAAAGAAAGACTGAAGAGAATGGAAGGAAAGAAGGATGGAGAGGAAAGGGCAGACACCCGAGAGCAGCACTACATCGAGTGTGTGGATGGTGAGCACCCCCACCTACTACGAAAGACGGTATTGTGATACCAACTCTAACATATGGAAGTGAAGCTTGGACGTTGTTGGAAGGACACAAGTCAAGAGTGAGAGCAGTGAAAATGAGTTATTTAAGAGGAGTCTGTGGAGTCACATGGAGAGACAGACTGACTAATTAGGATATAAAGGAGCGTTGCGGTGTGGATGTGATAGGAAGCGTTAGGAGGAACACACTGAGGTGGTTTGGCCATGAGGAGAGGATGGAAGGTGGGAGACTGATGAGGAGAGTGTAGGTGAGTGAGGTGGAGGGGGGGGAGAGGGAGGGGGAGGCCGAGGGTGAGATGGAGAGATGGAGTGGAGAGGTATATTAGAGAGGGGGGTGTGAGTTGGGAGCAGGGCAGTGAAATGGTGAGGGACGGGGTGACATTGAGGTGATTTGTTTGTGGCCACCCCGTATGGGATTGAGGCGTCTGGCAATCGATAGATAGTTTCTTTATGAGGGTGACAATATGTTAAAGTTGGCACTAACATTCCTCCATGTAAGCCTCGTGCAGCTGCAACACTAAAGCCTCTGTTTCTTATCAAGGCCTTCATTGCGCCAGCTACTTTTCTTCCTTGTGTCACTCTACTTTCAGCTTCTTTTGCACATATTCCTCTCTTTTCTGTCACTGTACCCAGGTATTTGAACTCTCTCGCCAATTCCAGTCTCTCTCCATTCACTGTTACATCACACTGGTTTTCACTTTCTCTCTCAATAACCATCACTTTACTCTTTTCTACATTTACTCTCAAGGCACGACGCTTACAGACATCAGCAAAACTCTGCACTAGCCTACCAAGTTCTTGTCCGGTACTTGCAAGCAGTACTGCATCATCAGCATATAACAAATTTGAGATATTCCATTCATTACCAACACCATCCCTCTCTCCATTCGTTTTCGTTTTTAAAGGCTCCATCATGCTTGCATGCGTTGGCATTGGTCACCTAATGGCGGCTTTCCATGCTGCACAATCCATTGCAGCCTCCCTGTTCAGTCCCTTAACCCTGAGGTCACACTTAATGACCTCGTCCCATGTCTTTCTCGGTCTACCCCTCATAACCTCACCCCCAATATTAACACTTCTCACCTTCCTCACCCAATTATCGTCCCCCATCCTCTCCATGTGTCCAGACTATCTCAATCTACCTCTCCTCATCACAACACCAATACACTCCAGTCCCATCCTACCCCTCAACTCTTCCATTGTAAACCCAGCCCCCACGGACCTTGCACACAGGGACGCACTATGCCTCTACCTAATCATTGTCATTTATGTACGTCTGAGCCATTGAATATCCTCCTCCTTTACTGCCCAGGTCTCACTACCATACAGCATTACACTTCTAATACATGCTGCATACGAAGACCCCTTAGCACGTAGGGAGAGCCCTCTCAATGTCAGAAGAGGCAGGAACTCCCTGAACTTCTTCCAACCACTTCTCACCCTAGCCACAGAGCTAGCTCCAGCCCCACCTCCAGCACACATGTCTCCCAAATAACAAAACTCTTCCACACACTCTAGAGATTCACCAGCAATTTCAATCCTTTCATGCCTGACAGTCTCCACCTGCTTTCCCTGACACGCCATACACATAAAATCAGCATTATCTCGCAGTCTACCTCTGATACCACTATATCTCTTGTGCACCCATTTATCACAAACTTGGCACAAGATAGAATTACTTCCCACGCCCTTGTGGCAAACTGCACATGGCCACTCTCCCTCGTCTTTGACAGTACCGCTACCAACTCTAGGTATCATCACTTTTGTTTTATCTGCATTTGCCCTTGTGCCGCATACCATCTCTCCACTTCCTAAACCTTTCCTTTACATCCCTTTTGTTCTCGGCAATCAACACCAAATCATCAGCATACAACATCTCCCACGGGAGTCCATTTCTAAAGTCACGTGAGAGGGCTTCAAGTACCATGATAAACAACATGGGACTCAAAACTTACCGCTGATGCACACCAACATACACGGAAATCTCATCACTCAAATCTCCATTCACTCTTACATGGGTGGAAGCACCCACATACATAGCCATAACCACCCTAACCAGCCACTCCTCCAAGCCAAGCTTTCTCATTGCCCACTTCACCACCTCTCTAGGGACTCTATCAGAGACCTTTTCCAAATCAACAAAAACAAAATACAGATCCCTTCTCCTACCAATATATTTTTCCTGAAGCTGTCGAACAATGAATATGGCATCAGTGGTCCCCCTACCTGGCATAAACCCAAACTGCAACTCATCAGTATTCACTCTTTTTCTAATCATACCTTCTAAAACTCTCCCCATTACCTTCATTATCTGATCTAAAAACTTTATACCTCTATAATTTCCTCTTTCCAGGGCATCACCCTTCCCTTTATACACATTTACAATTACACTCTTCAGCCAATCATCTGGGACAACACACTCATAAATAATCATATTTATCTGGTCAGTGACTAACTTCACCCCTATATCTCCTGAGGCCTTCAACATTTTGGCAGTCTACCCAGACACACATGCTGCCTTCCCCACCTTCATCCTGCCTATTGCCTCACTCACAGTAGCAGCATCAATCAAAGGCCAAGGGCCAAACACTGGATCTGCTGGCTCCTATCCTTCCCTGTCCCAGTCAAACTCCTCATTCAACAACCGGCTATAATGCTCTCTCCATGCATCTATAATATCCTCACTGTTCACCACTACCCTTCCTTCATCATTCTTCACACACTGCTCACCTATAATATCCCAATTATCCCTCTTCATCTGATTTGCCACCTTAAATATCATATTTTTCCTTTCCCCATGATTTAAGTTATCAAGTAAAAGTCTCTGTGACTCAGACCTCGCCCTGTATACCTCTCTTCTAGCCCTACGCTTGGCAGCCAAGTATTCCTCCTTGCTACCACCCTTCTTCCATTCCCGGAAAAGCCTTCTTTTCTCCTTAACTGCAGCTTCAACACCGTCATCCCACCTTGAAGTTACATGTCTTGGTGGTCCTCTTGTCCAGCTGCATGTTACATCAGTAACTCTCAGGAGATTGTTCTTGAGGGCTCTGTACTGTTCATTAACGCCTCTGTCTACAGCTCCCTGTTCAGCCATCACTCTCCTCATCTCGCTATAGAAGGCATCCCTTACTGCTTGGTTTTTCAGCTTCCATATTTTCCTCCTAGGTACATAAGTCCTCTTTTTCATCACTCGTTCTTTAAGCACCATATCACAAATCAATAGTTTGTGCTGCTGCACACACTCCTCACTTCCTATAACTTTAACATCCCTCAATAACCTCCTATCAGCCCTCCTAACCAGAAAATAATCTATCTGACTGCTATTTCCCCCAGACTCATACATAATTAACCTACTCTCTCTTTTCCCGAAATATGTGCTGCACACAATCATGTTCGTTGCCTCCCCAAACTCGAGTATCCTTTCCCCTTCTGCATTCCTTATACCATACGCACATCCCCCATGTACTCCTTCATAACCTTGTGCTGCTTCACCTACATGACCATTTAAGTCCCCTCCCAAAACCACTATCTCATCATTCCACATACACGTATTAAATCATCCCAAAATCTATCTTTCTCTGCTTCATCCATTCCTGCCTGTGGAGCATATGCCGATATAACTGCGGCTATCTTTCTACCGAATAGAATTTTCACTGCCAGTATCCTATTGCTTACTCTTATAACATTCATAACATTTCCCAACCATCACACCAACACCCCCATATCCATCTGTCCCCTCCTGCCAAAACAACTTATAGCAACAGTCCTTCCCAACAATCTTTCTGGCTGATCCACCCCTGTACCGGACTTCCTGCAAATACGCCACATCCACCCACCTCCCACTGAATGCCTCAGTGACTTCCCCTGCTCTTCCCCTCAAACTTCCCACATTCCATGAACCCACCCTCATCCCCCCGGGTGATTTACTGTCCTCAGGCTTGCTTTGAAACTGTGGTCTGTCATAGTCAGGATTAATAAAGGGGGATAGACATACCAAAGGCCCCACTCACCCTATCCATATATATATTGAACAACCATGGAGACATCACACAACCTTGTTGCACGCCCGCACTGGTCGTTAACCATTCACTTAGACGCCCATTAACCCTCACACATACTTCACTACCATAATAAAAACTCTTGACAGCACCTAGCAGCTTACCCTTTACACCATACATGTGCAAAACTTTCCACAATCCTTCTCTGTCCACTTTATCATATGCTTTTTCCAGATCCATGAATGTCTTAAACACCTTATGGTCCTTCTCACAAGCCTTCTTTACCATCTGTCTCACTGCAGATATTTGGTCCACACATCCTCTGCCACTCCTAAAGCCACCCCTTTCATCACTCACTAGGACTTCTGATATCTCTCTTACTTTCTCAATAATAATTCTTCCATATACCTTCCCTACCACACTCAATAAACTTATGTCTCTATAATTGTTGCACTCACTTCGCTTGCCTTAATTTTTTGTACAGGGGTACAATCACAGCCTTCTTCCATTCTGCAGGCACAGTTTCACTCATCCATGCTTTCTTACATATCTCCAGCAAGCACTTCATTCCACTTTCTCCACTACCCTTAATTATATTATATATATATATATATATATATATATATGTGTGTGTGTGTGTGTGTGTGTATGTATATAATTGTATAAAAAAAAAGAATAAGAAAAGCCTTTTTTCTAGCCAGACATAAACACAGCTGCCCCAATTTGGGGGGGAACCACTCCCCAATCACCTCAAAATGTTAATCTAACTTTGCCTGACTAAACCAGACTGCACGTACATAAAACAATAGAGGCAGCATTAAAATAATGTCACCTATCATAACAGAGTGGAGCGTAACCAAATGTAGCCTAACTAATATATTTCAATTGTCACTAATTTCCAGAGTAAATGATATTGGAAAAAGTTGCTGATATTGATTAAAGGAACCCATAGAAAGCACGTTAAACTGCTTAACCTATGTTTGTCTATAGTATAAAAAAAACAAAACTATATAGCGTATACCGGTACTCATACATATCTGACCAACTTTCAGTTATAAGCCCAGTTGCTTTTGTTGATCAACCCCAGTCTGTCTGGCCAAGCAGAGCCATTTTGTACAATGAACCATGTTTCCCTGTGGCTGACAGTGCCTCACTCGAGGAAAAGTGGAGGTTTGGTTCCTGGGTAGATGGCACATTTGGGTCTCCACCCAGTTAGCAGGGCACTGTTGCAGGTAAAGTGGGAAAACTGAATATATTAAAATTAATTAAAAGAAAATATTTGCAGGCAGACTGCGGGACGGCCTCATAATGCACAGCTTTATTCTGTTTTGTTAGTAACCCTTCAGTGAAAACAGAAGAACTGCTTGTTTAAGCTCATAGCCTCCTAAAAAGCTGATTTGCCAAAACAGTGCAATTTATGTATAAGACAGGAAAAAAATTATGGTAAATGTATGCTTTAAGCAGTAGAAGGACCTAATGCCTCACCCATGTTTGTAAGAACAGACTAAATCTTTCTTGAATCTTGGTTGTTAAGTTGGGTGAAATTGCTAAGTTAGATTACATTAGAATGCAAGGTTAGGAAAAGGTATTGAAAGGTGACCAGGACACGTGTTGGAGTAAATGTCCACCATTCCACTCAAGAGACTGTTGATACAGTGGAAGGAATGTGGGTAAAAACAATAGGGGGGGGATTATTAACACCCATATGTTATTTTTCCCAGAAGATTATGTATTCACAGTACACGAAATCACACTGTGCAAGGGGACCACCCATCCACTCGTGTACCGTGCAAGCTCACTGTATATACGGTATACTGTATATGTATAGATAGATAGATAGGTAGGTAGATAGATAGATATATGCTTACCCTGGTTTAATGACATAATTGGTTAGGTAAAACTCCATTCTTAGGTTGGGTACCAAATATCGGGGTACTTTTAACATATTTTTTTTTCAATGTGGATCGTTTACCAGCCTTGGGTTTCCCCCCAAACCAAGTCTGAAACCCACCCAGATGAGTCCAAAAACAGGTTTAAAGGCTGTCTTAATGGCCTTACTGCTGTCGAGGAAGCTAACCTAAGCCTATCACCTGTAGATAACTTACTAGAATGAACAAATAAAGCCTGAAAATCATAACGAATAGATTCTAAATTATCAGACACCTATCATCACTTCTTAAGTCCATGTCCAGTCCTGGTCATCATCCCTGCTATCCCCTCCAAGGCTAGGGAACATGCAGTGCTTCCTAATACTCAATCCTCCTCCTTAAAGCCCTCAAACTCCATCTCCAGGCGATGGTCGGGGGGGGGGGACCTGATGAGGTGGGATGGTTGTAGTGGGAGACTGATGCACTGCCTCTGGGGGTGGTGATGAAGTGCGATGTGATGACTCAGGTGGTGGCAATGGAGTGTGATGTGATTCTTAGGCGGTGGCGATGGAGTGCGATTTGATGACAGAGGAGGTGGTGAGGGAGACAGCTGTGATGACTGGTGAGGTGGTGAGGGAGACCGCTGCAATGAATGATGAGGTAGCCATGGAGTCAGTTGCGGTGGCTCACGTCATGGCGAGGGAGACAGAGACAGTGTCTGAGATGATGTGGGAGATGGAGGCCAGGACAAGGAAGGCAGCAATGGAGTGGCGGAGTGCCTTGGTGGAGACAGGTGACATTTGAGATGGGGATCAGCTGGAGGTTAGGTCCAGCACTATGGGCAAAGCATGTCCTTGGCGGGAGGTGTCCTTTGGTGTTTCTCTGCTGGTTGAAGGTTGGGGAGATGCTCTGCTGGTTGAAGGCTGGGCAGATGCTCTGCTCGTTGCAGGCTGGGGAGATGCTCTCCTGCTTGAAGGCTGGGGAGATGCTCTGCTGCTTGCAGGCTGGGGAGATGCTCTGCTCGTCAAGGGCTGGGGAGATCCTGTGTGACTTGCTGGCGTGGTGGGGGTCTGCTTGAAGAAGGCTGTGATTGTAATATATATATATATATATACTGTATATATATATATCTATATATATATATACTGGTATCTAGCACTGTAGCACCAGTCAAGTAGGGCAGTACTCCCAAGGTGGGTGGAAAGCTGATGACAGAAGCTGTAGCTCCCATTTCATCAGCCCTAGGGACTAGTTCCTAACCATTCCCCTTTGCTGAACTTTTTCAGTGTTTCAGTAACACAGAGAGGAGGCCAGCATGCTCTCCAGTACAAGTTTCTCTAACTGTCAACACCAAACTGCATGCAGAGTACACACTACACTTCCTTTTCAAAATTAAAGAACGAAAATGGTGCACATACACCATGCCTCGGAGTCACCAGGGGGGGAGGGACCATAAATGACCCCACCATCCGCCCCTCTCCCGATGACTCAACAAGCTGCCTGGAACCACTGTCTGACTTATTTCCTCTTCATTTCTGCAACATTCGTGGCCTTTCCTGTAACTTTCGCTCTGTTGAACACCTCCTCTCCTCCTCTAAACCTCATCATTCTCTTCCTTACCAAGACTCAGCTATCTGAGGCAACTGACAGCAAACCCTTTTCTGTATCCTCCTACTTGCTCTATACTCATTTCAAAGCCAAAGGTGGCTGTTGTGTATATGTATGCAACGACCCATCTTGCTCTCGTGTTCTGAACTTGATTCTTTTGAATACTCTACTCCCTGGCCTCGGCTCTCCTGTCATTCTCTGACTGAATATATCTGTGCTGTTTACATTTCTCCTAATTCTACTGACTCAAAAATTCTTCGACTATCTTACTTCTATGATGGAACACATTCTGTCCATTTCTCCTTTCTCTGAAATCTCCATTCTAGGAGATTTCAATGTTCACCATCACCTTTGGCTCTCCTCTCCTTTCACTGATCTGCCTGGTGAACAAGCCTTCATCTTTTCTATCCTTAATGACCTAGTGCATCTTGTACAGCACCCAACTTGTATCCCTGACCACCTTGGAGAGAGCTCCAACATACTTGACCTCTTCCTTACAACTAATCCTTCTGCTTACGCTGT
Organism: Coenobita brevimanus; assembly: GCF_032717465.1. Lineage (NCBI taxonomy): Eukaryota > Metazoa > Arthropoda > Malacostraca > Decapoda > Coenobitidae > Coenobita > Coenobita brevimanus. The sequence continues at coordinate 54,862,687 of NC_136959.1, read as the reverse complement.
TAGTCTTTCCTCTCCACTGGGATCCTTCGATCACAACCTTATTACCTTATCTTGTCCTATTGTTCCAGTACGGCCTGCAGACCCTCCAAAGAAACGTTGACTGTGGCACTTTGGAGCTCCGGATTGGGAGGCCCTCAGGCAGTACAGTACTTCTTTGATTTTCCCTGGATTGATTATTGCTCCAGTGGCTGGGAACCATCTGAGTGTGCCTTGTGCATTACGTAGCTTATTCTCTCGGGTATGGAAGCATACATTCCTTTCTCATATCCCTTGACTAATCCAGGAAAGCCTTGGTTTAATCACGCTTGTTCTAATGCTGTTCGCAACAAGGAGAAGGCCTATAAAAGGTACTGGAGCTAACCCACCCCTGCATCACATCTTTTGTATGTTTCTGCCCGGAATCATTCTAAGTCTGTTCTTCACCCTGCTAAAAATAATTTCATCCGTATTACATGCTCTCAACTCTCCAACTCGAATTTTTTCCGCTTCTTCTGGCACCTTGCCTAAAACCATTCTAACAGCTTTACCTCATCATCTTTCCCTCCTATTTTCTACTCTGATGGCTCTGTAGCTATTTCTTCTACTGATAAAGTAGATATCTTCACTCAGACTCTCTCCTCCAATTCCACCTTAGATGATTCCGGTGCTGTTCTTCCATCACGTCCCCCCTCTGACTTCCTCATGGCTGACATTAAAATTTCTTCAGCTGATGTAGTTTCTGCCATCACTGGCCTCAATACTAACAAGGCATATGTGCCTGATGGAGTCCCTCCTGTTGTCCTCAAGAACTGTGCATCTGTCCTTACGCCCTGCCTAGGTAAACTCTCACTTTTGTCTTACAACTTGTACCTTTCCTTCTTGCTGGAAGTTTGCTTTCATTTAGCCAGTATCAAAGAAGGGAGACCATTCCCAACTCTCTAACTATCATCCTATTGCTTTAACATCCTGTGTCTCAAGTTTCAAGTCTTTTGTTAATAGAAAAATGTTAAAGCATCTTTCCTATCACAACCTACTTTCTGATCGTCATTATGGGTTTCATCAGGGATGCCCCACTGGCGATCTTCTCACCTACCTTTCAGACTCCCAGTCATCCTCCTTTCGGGACTTTAGCGAAAGCTTTGCCATTGCATTTGACATCTCAAAGACTTTCGATCGAGTCTGGCATAAGTCTTTACTTTCCAAACCGCCCTCTTACGGTTTCTATCTTTCTATCTCTGCTTTCATCTATAGCTTCCTTTCTGGTCATTCTACAGCTGCTGTTGTAGATGGCCATCGTTCTTCTCCTAGATCTATCAACAGTGGTGTTCCTCAGGGCTCTCTCCTATCACTAACTCTCTTCCTTTTATGCATCATTGATCATCTAAGATGTACATCTAACCCTATCCACTCATACGCTGATGATTCCACCCTTCACCTTTCCATTCGGTTTCAGCAGCGTCCATCTCAGCAGTTACTTCAACAAACAAGGGATGAGGCTATGGCATGCCTAATGTCTGACTTGGCTCATATCTCTGAATAGGGTAAAAATAATCTTGTTGTTTTTAATGTATCAAAGACTCAGTTATTACACCCATCAACCTATCAAAATCTTCCACAGGAGTACCCACTAATGTTTAATAATATCCAGCTCAATCCTGCATCATCCTTGAACCTGCTTGGGGTTTCATTCACTCGGGACTTATCTTGGAAAGATCATATTGCATCTCTTGTAAATTCTCCTTCCAAGAGATTAGGTGTGCTAAGCTGACTCTGTGCCTTGTTTACCCCTGCACAGTTGTTGACTTAATGCACGGGTTTTATTTGCCCGTTTAGAGAACAACTCTTATATGTGGGGAGGCTTCCCACATACAGCTCTTCTCAATAGGGAAGAGTCAAAGACTTTTTGTCTCATCAACTCTCCTCCTCATACTGGCTCCCCTTTTTCAACCTCTGTCTCTTCGCCGCACTGTTGCCTCTTTATCTCTTTTCTATTGCTACTTCAGTGGTCACTGCTCCTCTGAACTGTCTGCTTGCATCCCCCCACCTCTACCCATCTAGCAACAAACTCTCATCCTTTTTCTGTCCAGCTCTTTAATGCAACTGTTAACCGTTACTCCCAGTCCTTTTTTATGCAACGGGTCAACTCTGGAACTGTCTCCCTCTGTTTGTATTTCCTACTACCTATGATCTTCAGTTTTTCAAACGCAGTGTGTCCAGGCATCTCAAAATGAATGGATCATGAATTTGGCTCTCATTTCTATTGTTTTTGTTTCTTTTCTTGGATGGAACTGTTTTGCCAGCTCAGCCTTTGGTTCCTTCTTCCTCACATAAAAAAAAAAAATGTTAAACATCTTGAATCCAACAATTTAATTAGTGATAGACAATGTGGTTTTTGCCATGAAATATCTACCATTGACGTACTCAGCCTCCTGACTCATACCATCCATCAGTCAGTTGACCTACATGGAGAAACTCATGCAGTAGCCCTTGATATTGCTAAAGCTTTCGATAGAGTATGGCACCTTTCCCTGCTGTCCAAACTCCCTTGCTATGGGCTAATGTCTTTTGTTTCTCTGCTTTCCTTGTATCTCAGCAACAGAAAAAAGAAAAAAAGAGTAAAAGTATGGTAGATGATGTATATTCCAATTTCCACTCATTTAACCCCTTAACCACGGGGTGTCACTTTCGTGACGCTTGGGAGCAAGGGATCATACCGCGGGGCATCGCTTTTGTGATTCTGTGTTATTTTGAATTCACCCGGGCTTCCAAGTGGGGGCTTGTATCATCTATCAGTACTGCCAATGTCCAACACTAGTCAGCACTCCTAATCTCATCTGTACTCCCATCCATTGTTGACAATTTAGCCATTTCTCCCTGTTCTTGACTCCCCTCCCTACCCCCCCTCCATTACCCTATCCTCTCGCCTGCCCGGCCGTGCTACGCTAAGTAAATCTTCCCTGGAATTTTTCACTGATTTCATCCATTGAAATAAGCCCTATGTCCTATTCTTATACCAAATAATATATACAAGAAAGAAATAAGGTAAGTGAGAGTGCCATACACCTGGAATTGGCTAATTATCACCTGACAACACCTCACGTGCACTCGTTCGCTAATTTTCGCTGTTTTTTTCCCCTTGAAATATGCCGTATAATCTATTTTCGTAATAAATATACATGTAAGGAGGGAAGGGAGAAGCCTAAGTGATATTTACATTCACCTGGAACTACCTAATTTATAATGTATTGTCTAGATTTCCTGCCAATCGTATCAGTGCTAGACAAAGCTGTTTCAAGATCTAACATTGGTAGCTGTGAATATATATCTCCTAAGTAGGCCTCTAATCTATTTTCGTAATAAATATACATGTAAGGAGGGAAGGGAGAAGCCTAAGTGATATTTACATTCACCTGGAACTACCAAATTTATAATGTACTGTATTGTCTAGATTTCCTGCCAATCATATGAGTGCTAGACTTAGCTGTTTCAAGAACTAATATTGGTAACTCTGAATAACCCCTAAGCAGGCCTCCACGCTGGCCCTCCGTTATCAGTTTACTCTCATCTTCCGAAGCGAGGGTACGTATGTTTCTTCTTGCTGACTTCAAGGCCTTTTTTTCACCCCCATGCAAATGGCCCTGTGACCTTTACCCCCTACTAAACCTCGTGTGGAAAGAGGTAAAGGGCTGACAATTGATAAAAGAGTGACTACAATCTTTCTATTGAGTAAAACAGTGCAAGTGGAATTGTAAATAATGTGTAAATAATGTGTAAACAGCAAGTGAAAGTAATGAATGTAAATATACGTGAACAATGGAAAATAGTTTTATAAGTTATTTCAAGTGACAGTGCACAACACAGTGTAAATAAAATAGAAATGTAAATAACGTAAATAAAATAGAGAACGTAAATAGAAATGTAAATGAGTAGTATTATAAGAATACGAGTATATACCCTAGGAGTAATGAAAGTGAAAGTTTCACTCTAGCATGTCTGAATGCTATGAGTTATGAGAGTGAAGATGAAAGTGACATTCACTCTCAATGCCAGTATACAGGACGAGAAAGTGAATGCTACGTATTTTACTGAAAGAAATTGAATCCCTACAGTGACAATAAACTAATACTACTGAAGGAAACTTATGGATAAAGACTGTAGATATATATAAGTGTTATATAGTAATAGAAATATAAAGTGTGAGGGGTTTTATGAATAATAAATGACAGATTACCAAGAGCGAACTAGTGCCAGTGTGACGATCAGACGCGCTCGTAATTTCCATTGCTTTCACAGTGTTTTTATTTTTTGAGTTTGGATCCCAAACTACTTGAAAATTGTAGAATAGTGTTTATAGTGTTTGTATCTGGCTGTGGTAATCATATTACGGGTTGTTGGGAAGTGTAAAGTGGAGACTTCGTTACCCTACTTCAGAGGTCTCCACAAGTCCTACGGTAACCGATGAAGGCTCAACAATCATTCCAGGAGAAAGCTGAAGGTATGTGCCATAAGCATATGTAATTTTATTATTCTAGGACTAATAACTGATTTTTGGCAAATATTTTTTGAGAGTCTGTCGGAGCCCAAATAACCCCACGGCACATGCAAGTCATTGGTAAACAAGCCCACGGTGTAGGGGTTAATGCCGGCGTGCCACAGGAATCAGTTCTGGTGCCAACCCTGTTCCTGGTTCATATTAATGATCTCTTACCTGTTACCCACAATCCCATCCATTCAGATGCAGATGACTCAACATTTCACAGGTCATTCACACTCAAACACCCATTTGCAAAGTCTAATATCTCAAACTTTCAACTCAGTACAGCCATCTCCATAATTCAAGACATATCTACGAACAGTGAATGGGGACAAAACAACCTTGTCTCATTTAATGCTACTAAAGCCAAATGCAGTGAGTCCTCGAAATACGAAAACTCGAGGTACGAATTTCCGATGGTATGAAAGCGATGAATGTAGGACAAATTCCACAATATGAAAGTATCTGTCTTGATGGTACGAAAAACGATACGAGAGGAAATATGAAAAATTCAAAATGGGCGCGCTGCTCAGCGCCGCGCTCGTTTGCACGAGAAAACGAACTAACCCCTCTCTGGTAAACACATTTTTGTGCACCTATCAGTCAAGTCACGTCTGTCCTCTCCTCTCAGCTTCGCTGTACGTTATGCAGTTTTTCACTGTTCTTCCTCATTTCGTATTTTCGCCATGCCTCCCAAGTGCCCTGCATCATCTCCAGCATCCGGGGAACCAGTTGCCAAGAAGAAACAGCACCGGACTCTGACTCAGGAGAGGAAATTGGACCATCAACAGCTTCAGAAACATCTGCTCCAGTCGAGGAAGTACTAGAGGAGCAATAGGGTCCCACCATGTGACTTAGCACCATATCAACGACACAAATCTCCAGCCGTAGCACAGGTCTATATTTAACTGTACAGTGTACTAATACTACAGTAATTAGTTGTATGTTTTAATTTTTTATGTCTGTACAATAGTATAGTACTGTATACATGTATTGCATACTTCTAAATAGGAGGGGTAAAGTTTAAGTGGGGGGTCCAATGGGGTCCTGGAACGCATCCTCCCCTTTATATGTATACAGTATTTCAGTGGGGAAAATCGTTCCGATATATGAAATTTTGGATGACGAAAGTTTTTTTTGGTCTCTATCCCTTTCGTATTTCGAGGACTCACTGTATATACAATTTACTAATAGATATTGTCAGATTCGTATATTACCATCAGTGCTACTAATAATCCCATCTCCAAAAGTATTGAAATTCTTGTTGTCTCACTTAACAATGCCCTCAGCTGGACCTCTCAAGTCAGATCACCTGCTAAAACTGCCTGAAGGAAACTTGGAATATTGTACGGAGTCTGTAACTTCTTCACTGACGAGCAGTTAGCTGTAATTTATAGGAGTCATGTGTGCTCTCAGCTTGAATACTGCTCACCTTTGTGGAATGAATGTGGAGAGGTTGCATTAAAACAAGAAGATAAAATTCAGAACAAAGCTGTTGGAATTATTAACAACCCTGCTATTATAAATACTTCCACTACAAGTAAGAGGGAATGTTGCCTCCCTTGCATTATTTTACAGATATTTTTATGGCAAATGCTCAGATGAAGTTGCGTCCATTGTGCCACCTCCATGCCTTCCCTCGTGCTGCACAGGCATTTGGTAGCGCTCATGACTGGAATGTCATTCAGCCATAATGCGAACTGCCTATCAGAATTCTTTTATACCCCGAACTGCATCTCTCTGGAACTTGCTTCCCCAGAGTTGTTTCCCCCCAAACTTCAACCTACAACTGTTCAAGTCCAACTGTTACAGATATTTTATGAATGGAGGACGCCAGTAACCTGGTGTATGGATTTTTTTTTTTTTTTCTTGTTGTTAAAAAAAAAAAAAAAAAATAGTACCTTCCTAATGTAGCCCTGCCATATCTTGTAAGAGACTGGTAAGCCTTATGCTTTGTCACATACTTTACATGCAAAGCATGAGGAATGTTACCAGTAAGAGATGTGACGTTTCTCATGCACAGCTGTAAACAAGAAATCACTGCAGTTACACTGAATTGCACTTACAAATTCACTGCATTTATTGCAGTTTAGTATGTTACCCACTAGTTTTTCTTTTCAGACTGTAAATTGAACCCGTGGGATGTGTACTGTAAAGTGGCATAGAGTTGGTTGTAGGGGTAAATGGGTTGGTGACTGGATGCATGGGGTGGGCTGGGTGAGTGACTAGATCAGTGGGTGGTTGGGGAGGGGTCGGTAAATAAGGTTTGGATAGGATGAGTTTGGTGGATGAGTGGGGTCCGAATGGATGGGTGGGATGGTAGAGTGAATGGGTTTGGGTAAGAAGGGTGGTTAGACATGTCAATAGGTGGATGGGTTAGTGGGAGGAGTGGCTGGACAGGATGGGTGGGTTCCCCGGGTGAGGTGGGTGGCCAGGGTGGGTGAGTATTCAGGGATAGATGGTTGGCTGTGGTGGGAGGGCTGGGTGGGTTGATGTGATGGATGACATTGTTGGGTGAGCAGGGTGGGTGGCATTCATAGGTGGGGAGGGGGGGTGATGGTGGTTGGTGGGCAAGTTGAGTCGTCGGAATGCTTGGGTTCCTCGGGTGTGTGGTGACATGATGGGTCACCCAGGTGACTGAGAAGATTGTGTGACTGGGATGCTCTGGGTGGGTGGTTGGCCCAACATTGGTGGGTTGGGTGAGTGGGTGGGTCCAGGATGGGTAGGTGAGTGGATAGATGTGTTGGATGGCATTGTTCGATGAGCTTGGTGGATGGCAGGGATTGATGTGCTTGGTGGGTTGCACAGGTGGGTGGGAAGGGTGAGTTTTGGATGGGTTGAGTGAGCAGGTGGATGAGTTTATGAGTGGATATGTGGCTCCCCACATGACAAGGCCGGAGAGTGACTTTTAGGGCTAGTAGTCATATAACTTGTCACTGTTATTTGTATTTTCGTATATCGTTTAGGATATGTTGAATAAATATGTGGAATAAAATTCTGTACAGGGGGGTCATTCTGTTGGAATCTGCTAATATCTCATTATACAGTAATTACTTCTCACTGAACTGAAGGTGGATGTATACATGCAATAATACACCTAATAGTAGAAAAAATTATACTAATATTATATGTGGCAAGACGTGAGAGAGTGAAGCTTCAGATCTCCGATTCATCCTCCTAACAAATCAGTGGTTTTGTGGGGGTAAGGAGGGGGAGTTAGGGGGTGGATGTGTGTGATTAATATGCCCTCTGGTGGCAGACTACCCAGTCCCTTTATTAGTGTTCATGACTGTACTGGTTCATTATACAACAAAGAAGCTGTCTAAACATTATCCTTATGTTGCAGTCTTAGAATCAGTGCCTGAATAGGGCTTAATTAAAGTTAATTACCTTAGAAAGAGGGGCATCAGCAAAGTGGGTCATACTTAGTTTCATTTCCCTGACAACTCAGACAGAGATGAGATAGCAAAGGCCATGGTTGTACAGGCTTTGCCAACTCCTCAAGTATCAAGAATGGTATGTATAGTCAAAGGGGTGACTTCTCCCTCCTCAATCAAGCAGTCTGTGTTGATGTCATGTTCTATCTATCTATCTATCTATTGCCAGACGCCTCAATCCCGTTTGGGGTGGCCACAAACAAATCGCCTCCAAGTCGCCCTGTCCCCCGCCATTTCACTGCCCTGCTCCCAACTCACACCCCCCTCTCTCATATACAGTAATTACTTCTCGCTGAACTGAAGGTGGATGTTTAGTTTATTATGTAAATTTCACATCAGTACACATTTTTTTTTATGTTTGTGATACCATTACCTACAGTTACATTAACCGTAATAAGAGTTGATTGTATATATAAAACCATATTTCAATAAAAATTACACAATTAACGTTTCTCACTTTTCCAGTTACGTGTGTGATGGTCACATTTTCCTTAACAGCACAACAGTTATTAGGAATAATAAAATTTGCTGGGTATGGTTATGATTCTTATCTGTTGACATATTATTGATATGAAGCAGTCCTTGATTGAACCAGTAAAATCACAGACTTACTGAAATTACTTATGCAAAGTACAAGAGGGGGTAGCATTGCAGTAATGTTCCTCATGCAACTTTTGAAAATTTGTCTAACAAAATAAAAACATACAAACAATCTGACTGTGGTATGGTATAGTGTGAAGTGTTAGTAATATAGCTTGCAAAAGCCAATTGTTTATATTGCATACTTTTGCAAATAAAACAGAGAGTACGGTAGTTTAATAACTTGTCTCCAGATGTAATGTTCCTCACGATGGAATGACCTTATTGTATTTATAAACTTAAGTACAGACAATAACTAGCAGCAAAAGAGACAGGTTATTTTGTCAGTCAACTGACCATTACTTTGGGAAGGAAGGAACCTTGCTTATTTATTTATTTATTTCTATACTGTATGTATAATAAATACAACTGTATTGTACTGTACTGTGCAGCAGTTTTGCAGAGGACTGGTTCTTGTTTCAAAACAGGCACAAGCATTATTTGATACCATATTATGATTTAGAATAGTACCTATAAATATATGTCTTTCTATCTATCTATTGCCAGATGCCTTAATCCCATAAGGGGTGGTCAAAAACAAATTGCCTCCATGTCTCCCTGTCCCCTGCCATTTCATTGCCCTGCTCCCAGCTCACATCCCCCTCTCTCATATACCTCTCCATCCCTCCATCTCATTCTTGGCCACCCCCTCCCTCTCCCCCCCTCCACCTCCCTCACATACACTCTCCTCTTCAGTCTCTCACTCTCCTCCTCTCCACATGGCCAAACCACCTCATTGTGTTTTTCCTAACGCTGCCTATCACATCCACAGCCACACCACAATGCTCTTCACTTCCTCATTTGTCAGTCTCTCTCTCCATGTGATTCCACGTGCTCCTGTCAAATAACACATTTCCACTGCTCTCACTCTTGACTTTTGTCCCTCCAACAAGGTTCAAGCTTCACTTCCATACATTAGAGTGGGTATCACAGTACTGTCATGTAGTAACTTTTTCACTTCCATGCTCATTTCCCTGTTTCTTATCACTTCTTTCAAGGAACCAGCAACCTTTCTTCCTTGTTGTACCCTTTCAAGCACTTCACCTATAAATATGCTATTAGTAAATTTTGTCAGCTTCAAATAAAGGATCTTTTTTTTACCCGTCCCTGCACTGGAGGGGCTTGGGGATGGGTATTGTTTTCACTCGGATTTTCTGTCTGTGTGTCTGTTAACAACTTTACGTGAAAACTGCTGGTGTGATCTTGACAAATTACAGGGATGATGGGCTATGACTTTCTGATCACCTGATAAAATTTTGGGCCCAGGCCCAGACTGTAGCCCCCCCCCCAGAAAAAATATATATTTTTTTTTTCCCTCACTCCTTTCAAATTTGTCTTATCGACATGAAACCAAAACGTAAAGGTGCATCTTTCAAACCTGCATCCTATAACATGCCCCATTACGTCAGGGGGGGTCACCGCCCAGTTAGCGGTAGGGGGGTCAGTGTCAGGTGGGTCAAGTCTAAAATATAAAATAGGTATAAAATTGTCATTTTTTACTTGATTTACTCCAAGTTTGATATGTGACAGCTTTGACAAGATATCCTGTTGTGTTTATGTCAACACTAAAATGACTGAAGGGAGAAACCTGTACTGTACACAGGAAAAATCATCTGGTAAATTACTGCCTGGCTCTCATCTGAGAGTCCCTGGTTCGATTCCCAGCATATTGGTAATTTACCAGACTAAAATGACTGCCGAGGACGGGTTTGCTGTGTCTTGGCACCACATCATGTTTTTATTGGTTTTGGATATTTTAAATTTTTTTAAATGGTGTGTATTCAATGTTAATGTCAGTTTTTATAGGAGCACAATAATTTGAAGCATGTGGTTCAGGCATTAAGTAACGTAAATTTACCAGATCTCATCCTTTTCCGGTTCTCTCTGTCAAGTTGTACATACCAGTTTATACACAGAGAGAATTCATATGTTGTGAGTTATGTAATTCATGTCCATACCAAGAAAACACAAAGTAACATGCTGTGTACAAGCTTATTAAGTATACAATACAGCATAGCCATAAGGAAGAGGTGATAGGAAAACTCAGAAGCTCAGTATAACATGGTGTATATGACAGTTTTAAGTGCAGTGCTGAGAGAGAGAGGATTGTTTTAGCTATTCAGGAGGGTTTAATTGTCAAGATAATATAAATACAGTGAATGGAAGGTACCATGTGTAAATAGTAGATGGTAATGCTTTTGGGAAGTTAATGATACAAGGCCAACCTGAAGAAACTGATAGTGAGACAGTTAATACAGAGTACATCCTTGTACAAAGTTTGTTTGCTATTAAATCATTATATTATGCTTTGAAATCAGATTACATGCGTAAACTGAGTGAGCAAGTGTGGTAGTGATTATATTATGCCCTGCATATTTAGTAACTGCCTATGCAGATAGGAAAAGAATCCCAGGTAGAGTTACAGCTGCCAGTCATATTTGATGGGTGTGATGGAATCTTGAATATTTGTGGGCTATAAGGTAATAAGCACTTTGAGTTTCAGTAACTTTGGTTTTATTTGGTTTGGTTGGGATGAGGTTAGGCAAGGTATTCTTCAGATTCTTCTTTCAGAATTTTTTCCACACTTGTCATTGGCTTCTCATTTCACCAGGTATGGCCAATGGCACCAGAAAACCAGACTACATGAACAGTTTTATGTCCTTCTTGGAGAAACAGGATGACAAACCAAGCAACCAGGGCTCATCCAAGATGGTCAACAATGTAATGGGTGAGTGTGGACCTCTTGTGCAAGTACAATGTGGTGACTAAAGAAAGTATTCTTTTCATGATGGTGGTAGAATTAAGACTTGGCTCTCCAGATCAACAGTTTGGTGTTATTTTTCTCATCACTGTCATCATCAGGCTTATGTGCATAAACCACCACAAAATACTCTAATTAAGGTGAACAGTATGAGGGACAATTTAGCAAAGTTGGTTGTTTAATTGTTTCAAACTTACACTAGGTTTATTTAAATGTCAAGTGATGTCTAGGGGCACTATGAAGAGTTTTTAGGTCATAACATGCTGTAGTTAAATTATGGCTGCTGGAACCCTTTGTAATGGTTTCATTGCTTCAGAAAATTGTCACAGATATCCATATATTGTATATAATCCCATGAAGAACAAAGTAATTTTTTTTTTTTTTTATGATATTAAATGTAACATTAATGAGGTATGTAGTTTACTCTTTCATGTAACTAATGCAGATTTCCACTATTCTAGGAGATAGTGAATTAAACATAGGGGAAAATGAAGGAAGGAAGGAGGCATCACCAGAAGCTCACCCTATAGAGGAGGCATCACCAGAAGCTCACCATTTGGAGGAGGCATCACCAGAAGCTGACCCTATGGAGGAGGCTGTCACTCCAACTGATCATGCTCCAGATGACCCTGACCCAGTTAACACCCACCCTGATGATGGGGCCTCATGTGATAGTGGTGACCCAGATGACCCACCTGCATTCAACAATCAAGACCCTGATGACCCTGCACCATATGAGGACCAGGATGCTGATAATCCAGCCTCTGTAGATAACAAGGACCCTGATTATGTTGCCCCAGAGGAACATGTTGATGTCAAGCCTACTGTGATGGTGTCATTGGGTGCTGATCCAGAAACCAGCTCAGAGGCCACAACTGGGAGTGAAGCTGGTGAGGGACAACCAAAGCGAAAGAATGTTGCACGGCGTGGCAAAAGGAAGAGCACTGGACAGCCTGTCCCATCTCCCCTTGCTGGTGAGTACTGGACATGAACACAGTGCATGCAAAAGAAATATGATTCTGTGAAATTGTGCCCTGTGTTTCAACAGTTCTACCTGGTGTTTTTGTGAATGCTTTTATTTTTAAGTTTTCAATGATACCCCTTAATTTTGAAACTATATTTCTTAACTGTAATACTTGTCTGTGCTTTAGCTATATTTTAAGGCCCAGACACGTATATGACTAAAAATGCAAGCTGCCAAGGATATGTTTAACTAAAAGTTTGCATGACCTGTATGTGGTAGGTGAGGGCACTTACCATCCATTCACTTAATGCTGTGCAGCTTTGGGTGTCTGCCCTTTCCTCTCGTCCTTCCTTCCTCTTCTGTGTTTCTTTTCTTCATTCTTTCTTCTTCCTTCCGCCTATGGGTGACTTTACATTCCCTCACCTGTCTTTCTTTCCTTCATTCTTTCCTCTTCCTTCTGCCTATGGGTGACTCTACACTGAGTAACAAGCTAAATGGTTTCCTGTACACCAGGAAACCATTTACTATGCTGGATGGTAACTGTATAACCAGATTATGGCGCCTGGTGGTTTAGTGGGCAATTAAGGTGCTCCAGTCAGATTGAGCCTGTGCAGGTTTCTATCCAGGGGGTGGTAATAAACCCCTAACCACCCCTTGGATAGAAACTGCACAGGCTTAATCTGATTAGAGCGCCTTAATTGACCGCTAAACCACCAGGTGCCATAATTGAACAACTGGATGAGTGAAGCTGGTCACTCTCATCTTAAATGTCAGGACCAACTTTCCTAGTCCCAGGCCCCAGTGCTCTTCATGGGGCAACACAGGCATGGATGATTATTCTCTCTCTCTCTCTATCCATCATCCATCATCCAATTCTACATTGCCTCATGAGAAGAGTAGAAGCCCGGGGGTAGGCAATGTGGTCCCGACATTTAAGATGAGAGTGACTAGCCTCACTCATCCCTGAGGGATATAAACCATCACCGGCTCAATCTGATTGGAGTGCTGTAATTACCCACTAAACCACCAGGTGCCATAATTTGGTTATATGGTTACCACCCAGTGTAGTAAATGGTTTCCTTCTGTACAGGAAACCAGTAGGCTTGTCACTCAGTGTAGAGTCACCCATAGGCAGAAGCTAGAGGAAAGAATGAAGGAAAGAAAGACAAAAGAGGGAATGTAAAGTCACCCTTAGGCAGAAGGACAAGGAAAAAATGAAATAAAGAAAGACAGAAGAGGAAGGAAGGAATGGAGAGAGGAGAGGAAAGGGCAGACATCCGAGAGCAGCACTACATCGAGTGAGTGGATGGTGAGTGCCCCCACCTACCACAAATATACAGTATAAATATATATATATATATATATGTATATTATAACACACACACACTATATATATATTACACACACAATATATATATATATATATATTATATTTGTGGTAGGTGGTGGCGACCATCATCCACTCACTTGATGTAGAGCTGTAGAGCTGCCTACTTCTTCCTTAGCCTTTATCATTCTATTTGTGTCTGCCCTCCTCTCTTCATATTTCTCCAATCTTTCCTGTCACGTCTTATTGCTTTTCTTTCCTTTACAGGTGGCTTTACATTGAGTGACAACCCAAATGGTTTCCTGTAAGCCAAGAAACCATTTACTACGCTGGGTGGTAACCATATAACCAAACCATAAGTGCTCCCTACGTGTCAGCAAGTGGGTTGGTGGAGGATTAGTGCCCCTCCCCATAAAACAAATAACTCAAAGTCAAATGGCCACCCCTTACGGGATTGTGGCTTCTGGCAATATATATATATATATATATATATATATATGAGTGACAGGCCAAATGGTTTCCTGTGCACCAGGAAACCATTTACTATGCTGGGTGGTAACCATATAACCAAATTTTGGCACCTGGTGGTTTAGTGGGTAATTATTGCGCTCCAGTCGGATTGAGCCGGTGAAGGTTCATATCCGAGGGGTAGTTGGGGTTGATTGCTCACGTAATGCCACTCAGGGATGAGTGAGGTTGGTCACTTTCATCTTAAATGTCGGGACCAAGTGCCTAGCCCCGGGCTCTTACGTTCCTCATGGGGCAATGTAGGATTGGATGATGGATGGATGAATATATATATAGATATATATATATAGATAGATAGATAGATATGTTACACACACACATACACTATATATATATATATATATATATATATAGATAGATAGATAGATATGTTACACACACACATACACTATATATATATATATATATATATATATATATATATATATATATATATATTATGTTTTCGTTATATATATATATATATATATTTATATATATATATATATTATGTTTTCGTTTTCGTTTTTGAAGGCTCCATCATGCTTGCATGCGTTGGCCTTGGTCACCTAATGGCGGCTCTCCATGCTGCACAACCTGTTGCAGCCTCCCTGCTCAGTCCCTTAACCCTGAGGTCACACTTAATGACCTCGTCCCATGTCTTTCTCGTTCTACCCCTCATAACCCCACCCCTGATATTAACACCTCTCACCTTCATCACCCAGTTATCATCCCCCATCCTCTCCACATGCCCAAACCATCTCAATCTACCTCTCCTCATCACAACACCAATACACTCCAGTCCCATCCTACCTCTCAACTCTTCCAACATAAACCCAGCCCCCCCTGACCTTGCACACTGGGACGCACTACACATCCACCTAATCATTGTCATTTCTGTATGTCTGAGCTTGCAAATATCCTCCTCCTTTACTGCCCAGGTCTCACTACCATACAGCAATACACTCGTAACACATGCTGCATACAAAGACCCCTTAGCACGTAGGGAGAGTCCTCTCAATGTTAGGAGAGGCAACAGCTCCTTGAACTTCTTCCAACCACTTCTCACCCTAGCCACAGAGCTAGCTCCAGCCCCACCTCCAGCACACAACATGTCTCCCAAATAACAAAACTCATCCACACACTCAAGAGACTCACCAGCAAGTTCAATCCTTGGCCGCCTGACAATCTCCACCTGCTCTCCCCGACATGCCATGCACATAAAGTCAGCATTATCTCACAGTCTACCTCTGATACCACTACATCTTTTGTGCACCCATTTATCACAAACACCACACAAGATGGAATTACTTCCCACACCTTTGTGGCAAACTGCACATGGCCACTCGCCCTCGTCTTTGACAGTACCACCACCAACCCTAGATATCATCACTTTTGTTTTATCTGCATTTTCCCTTAAGCCCTTGTGCCCCATACCATTTCTCCACTTCCTAAATCTTTCCTCCGCCTCTGTCTCGTTCTCTAGAATCAACACCAAATCATCAGCATACAACATCTCCCACTGGAGTCTGGTTCTGAAGTCACGTGAGAGGGCTTCATGTACCATGATAAACAACATGGGACTCAAAACTGACCCCTGATGCACACCAACGTTCACGGAATACTCATCACTCAAATCTCCATTCACTCTTACGTGGGTGTGAGCACCCACATACATAGCCATAACCACCCTAACCAGCCACTCCTCCAAGCCAAGCTTTCTCATTGCACACTTCACCACCTCTCTAAGGACTATGTCAAAGGCTTTTTCCAAATCAACAAAAACAAAATGCAGATCCTTTTTCTTCCCAATATATTTTTCCTGAAGCTGTCGAACGATGAATATGGCATCAGTGGTCCCCCTGCCTGGCATTATCCCAAACTGCATCTCATCAGTATTCACTCTTTCTCTAATCATACCTTCTAGAACTGTCTCCATTACCTTCATTATCTGATCTAAAAGCTTTATACCTCTGTAATTTCCTCTTTCCAGGGCATCACCCCTCCCTTTATACACATTTACAATGACACTCTTCAACCAATCATCTGGGACAAGACACTCATATACAGTAAAACCTTGATTTAACGGCATTCATTCTAACGGCAACCCCAAACTAACGGCACAAATCTCCCGAGGAATATTTATGCAAAAAATTTTTTAAAATTCCCCCCCAATGGGTAAAAATTAGAAAGAAATTAAAATGTGGCGGGCGCTGCAAGCATCTCGATCGTCTGTTTGCAGTTTCCCACCAACTGGGTATGTTCATGCTCACACAGTCTTCCTCCCACCTAGCCTGACCCCAAAGTGAAAAAATTAGCATGTAAGGTTAGATTTAAGAACTTGTGTAATAGACTTCATAACTTAGTGAACTTATTTAAATAGTGCCATCTGTTTTACTCCAACCTGCCAATGGATTACTGTACAATAGAGTTGTGCTTTAAGACCAAACGAAACAACGATCTCACAATAACACGAGCATATACTTTCTCCCATAATTACACGATAGCACAGTAATACCACTCAATTACGTGAGAGAAACTGTGGGAAATGGGTGTTTTGGTACTAGATTTCCAGATACAACTCGTGTGTTATGCTTTTGTCGGTCACTGATTGGTTTCCTCGACCCGACCTGACCCACGTGACCCCCATACCACCAGCCACAGCCTGCTGCCTACCTCAGTGTCGTGTGAACAGTCGCTGTGATGAGAAGTTTATTTGCTTATTTCCTTGCTTCTCGTTTCCTCTCAGAACTGAGCACGTGGTTGCAAACTAACTATAGTTATGCCTAAGCACACTGAAAGTGCTATGAACACAAGAAAAGCATTTATTCTAAATGAAAATGTAAAATTGTTGGACAAAGTGGCATGTAGTGTTGCAGTTTAAATGCAAATGATCAGGCAGATAAAATGAGTTGGGATGTTTACGATGTGGATAGTTTTCTTTGTTGGAAAAAAAAAGTTAATGATGGAGCAGTAAAATTCATGTATTCGCCTTTTAGTGCAGTGAGTGTGAAAAGAAGAAGAAAAAAAGGCTTTGTGCTCGATCTTTTTTTTATAAACTGACGATCTTTGGTCAAGTAAATTCGGATCTTATGTTACGTGAAGACACTCCATGTTGACATAAACAGTTAGGCAGGATAATTATGTGAGTTCAGTTCTTGTGAATTATACCGCCATACAAATTATACTGTTTGGCTGACTTGTTTATTTTTCACGATTTCTGCATTCGTGTGTATCTGAAAAGTGAGATACACAATCACTTCATGCTGACGACTTCTTTATAGTTTTTTTTTTCCCCCTTTATTGTTGATGACTAACGGCTTTCAAAAAGTTTCACACTGTTTTTTTTTTTTTTTTTTTTTTTTTTTTTTTTTAAGTACCGAAAGTGATTTGTGAAGAAATATGCGTGATGCTGGCCGGCCATTATTCACGTGTTATTTAGGTCAAGTTTATGTTTGATTTCTAATGAGGACTGTCAAGAGGCTTAGTGGCAGTCCTTGGTGATCAAAATTTTTATGGGGAGTATTAGGGGGCAAAACTAATCTGTTAGGTTAGGTTAGAATGCAGTAGCTGTGCATTGATGTGTCCATTCGGTGAGGTCATATGTAAACACACAGTCTTCGGTGTCTTAAGGTAGACATATTTCTAATAATCTATCATTAAATATATTTTTAACAAAAAATATGAGGGTTCTAGAACCCAACCCCCTATTTTACATGTAAATATATGTCACGTTTTAGCGTGAAATCGATTTTGCACGTGGTTCTACATAACCTATCTTGTGTTGTATGAAGACTCAGCTGTACTGTACTTACCTGGATTACTGTACTGTACTTCACTACAACACCACACCTACCTGCTTTCTTTTGTTCTATATATAAATTTTTTTTATTGATTTGTATGTCTGCACACTTTTATATGCTTAAAACTGTGTTAAATTGTGTTAGCGTGAGTTCTGGGGGTATCGATAGGTGTAAGCCCCAATCTAATGGAGTTTCTTTTTTTTCGGTATGCTCAGGGCCCCCTAGGGTGCCGTTAAACGAGGTTTAATTGTATAATCATATTTATCAGGTCAGTGACTAACCTCACACCTATATCTCCTGAGGCCTTCAACATTTCGGCAGTCGACCCTGACACACCTTCTGCCCTCCCCACCTGTATGTATACACTCAACCCCCTGCTATCGCGCCTAATTGGTCACAGGAAACGCGCGTGATAGCTGAATACGCGATAGCTGAACTGAACAATCAATGGGAAAATTTCTAATTGGTTTTTCGGTGGCCCATTTTTCTAACTTTTAACCACTTTATGCCTATGATTTCCTGCCAATCTCTCCTTAACATGAAATAAAGCATTATTATATTAATAATAACAGTATAATGAATAAATAAACAACATAAAAGGCCATCAAACTTTTATAAGGATTACGGCTTGGGTGGTTTGATGGGTTCCGAGGCTTGGGAGTGGCCTAGTTGCTGCCAGATCTCTTTGGCTGTCTCCATTTCTTTAGTGTCCACAGCTAAAGGGGGTATCACATGGTACCTTATATCAGGAATGGCTGAGGAACTTTTAGGTGGAACAAAACTTGGACACTATCACACACGTTCCTCACACTGTCGTCAGAGCCCTGTCTCAGTTGTAAACACGTGATTACTTTATCGACATCACAGTTTTCTCGGCATAAGAAATATTAACTCTTTATGAGGGTTTCAAAACGATTGATATTTATTCTAAAATACAATATTAATAAGCATTCAGTGTTAGGCTAAATTTCAATGCTGTAGTACGATATATTCTTTCGAGCTGAATGGGTTTTGGTCACTGTTTTGCCCGTCATGTCCTCGGCAGGAATCCGTTCAGATGCATTCCAAATGCCCGTGCTATAATCGGGAATTTTACCATGTTACCTTTCTGATTAACCATTGTATCCTCTGCAAACCTCGTATGAAGTGCCGTGTGAATAAGTTTTGCTTAGCCTGTCTTCAAACTCGACGCGTGATAGCGGTCTTGGGGTGTGTGATAGCATGTATGGTTGTGCATTTGATGTGTGCGTGATAGCAGATAAGCGTGATAGCTGAACGCACGATAGCAGGGGGTTGAGTGTATACTGTAATATATATATATATATATATATATATATATATATATATATATATATATATATATACAGTAACCCCTCCAATATCCGGATCAATAGAGCCATCAGTAGGTTCGGATATTGGTTTCGTCCGGATATTGGGCCCCAGCTTATGGACTTGTACTTATGGACCCTAACTCAGAGAAACACCTATACAACTCCCTCCGGACATGCATAGCACCTATTTAACACCCAAATCACACCAATAAGGCACATAAATGACTGAAATAAATGCAAAAGAAACATAAAATGAGGGTTTAGAAGTATGTTCATACATTAATAAACATTCTGGTTCTTATGGACTCTAACCGAACCTAACTCTGAAAAACACATTCCTACTGCACATGCATGAGGTAAGTATAGTATGGAAAAAAGTACAGTATGACACATTCTGGTAAGTATAGTATGGAAAAAAGTACAATATGAAACATTCTGGCTACTTACAGCAAGTCCCTGGCCACCTCGATGAATAACCGCCTCCTCTCGGACTCTGATAGTAAGAACGATTTCCTGAAGCACGTGCAGTACACTCTTCCTGAAGTCTTGCACTGAACTTAGTCAATAACACACAGAAGTCCGTTCTCTTCACAGTGTTCACTTTAGTCCAAATAATGTTCCATTGTAATTTAGTGTTGCACATTAACTTTTCCCAAGTTTTTTTTATTTTCCAAAGCCAAAACAAAGGTTAGTTACGTTAAATTTCTTTTCTACTGAGTCTTTTCTCTCATTTTGAAAACCTTAACACAACACACCGTTTTTTTCAGTGCACAACACTCAAAATTCCCGTGTGGTCTAGTGGAGAAGTTCTTGCTGTTTATTCACTGTCAGAGTCCGAGAGTATCACTGGCAGGCGACCAAGGGGTGCATCGGTGGGTCGTGGTGATGGCGTACCGACTACAGAAGACTCTGAAGATAGCCGCAAACTCACATCGAGCGGTGACTCCACTGTAGCTGATGTGCTGGGCTGTGGCTCGGAGCATGAGGGCCTGTCTTGGGGAGGCAATGGAGTGGAACCAGGGTTTGGCACAGCGGGGGTCACGGGCCTGAAAAAACTGTCAATCGTTGACTGATGCAAGGACCGACGATTCTGGCGATTGATGATGCGCTGCCGGAAAGCACGCACTTCCTCCATGAGTCCCAAGGGCCCCATCTCCCTGTCGCAGTCCGGGTGTTCCAGGTAGTCTAGGACGAACTCTAGATGTTTCCGGAGTGCGCTCAGCTTGGGGATGGCTGGAGTAGTGTCCTGCTGAGAGGAGTCCACATCATCATCGCCTTCGTCGTCGGAATCTTCAAGTTCGGGACTGACACCAGCAACCGAAGACGCAATCTCGATATCAGACAACGTCTGATACCCAGGATTGCCCTCGTCGTCGTCAAACCACTCACGAACATCGTCCACATTAACATCGTCGCTGTGCATACGTAGCCGTGCATGGAAGTCATCCACGTCAAACCCTAGGAAATCGTACTCCACATCTGTTCCGAGAAGCAGACGAGACCAACCATTTTCAAGAGTTTTCACAGGGACTTCCTTCCATGCACTAGCCCAGTTGTACAGCGCAGACTTGATGTTGTAGCGGCGAAGGTTTTCCAAAGTCCGCTTGCCTCGAGTGTCACGTCCTTCCCTGCGCTCGTCCTCGTCCTCGAGAACAGCCATCACCTCGTCCAGGAACTTCCGACGGTACAGGCGCTTTGTTGCCACGATCACTCCTTGGTCCATGGGTTGAATGAGAGCAGTCGTATTAGGTGGCAGAAACATGCACCTAATACGGCCATTCTCAGCAACCAAGTCCTTGTCGCACGGGTGGGCAGGTGCATTGTTGAGGAGAAGGAGAGCCTTTACCTGGTCGCGAGGAATTCCCAGTGTCTTCGTCTGGTACTGGATGAACTCCTTGATGAAGTGACGGTGAAACCAGTCTTTGAAAATCACAGCTGTGAACCATGCTTTCAAAGAATGGTACCATACGACAGGAAGGACATCCATCACCCCACGAAGGCACTGAGGCTGCTTTGCACGGCCAACAATAACGGGCTTAAGCCGGTGCATGCCGTTAGCATTGGCACAACACAAAGCAGATATCCGTTCCTTAGAAAGCTTGCGGCCAGGTACACGCTTCTCCGTCTCATCGGCTAGAGTGTTTGTTGGCACCGAGCGATAGAATAGGCCAGTTTCGTCAGCGTTATAGACTTGACCGAGAGTGAGGCCCTCCCTGTCGATCAAGCCTTTCACCTTGTGCCGAAACTCGTCAACTCTATCCTCGTTAGCGTCCAATGCTTCGCCATGTGCTTTACGGTTAGTAAGGCCATGTCGCAACTTGAACGCGAAGAGCCAACCCTCGGATGCCTTGAAGTCTAGGGCGTCGTGAAGCCTTGCAAACTTCTCAGCAGCAGCCTTCAGCTCCGTTCCACGTACCATCACACCAGCTGCACGTTGCTGTCGATACCAAATCAACGTGGATCGGTCGATTTCTGCATACTTGGGGGTAAACATAACCTTCCTTTCCACGTTGCGTTTGCTTCTCGACGAGAAGTCGCCGTGTACTGCATGAGCTTGTCTCGGGAACGCTTGATATCGAACAAAGTCGACCGGGCCAGGTTAAACTCGCGGAGAATGCGTGAAGAAGACCAACCCGCATCAACTTTCTCCAATATCTCCCATTTCTTCTCCAGAGTCAACACCACTCTCTTCCTTTTCTCAGGAGGCGGGGCCATCATCACACACACTAAGAGGAGGGCAGAGAGCAGCAGGAGGCCTTGCAGCAAGTACGGCACCACCACAAAAATGAGCACATGGGCAGCCATGGCGAAGAGCGTAGGTCCAGTTGCGGTGAGAGACAGGCGGGAAGTGGGGAGGATGCAGCGGCGCTCTATCGGACGTCGGAGGAATGACGAACCAAAACAATGCTCTCACGCGGCGCGCGCGGCAAGTTCAAATTACGGACGGCAAAAAATCGTTTTATTTTTTTATTTTTTTGGATTTTCGGACCATTTTGGGAATATTTGATCCCAGGACGATAAGGTTCGGTTAGTGGGGATGTTCGGTTATTGGGCGTCCGGATATTAGAGTGATTACTGTATATATATATATATATATATATATATATATATATATATATCTATCTATATATATATATCTATATCTGTGTGGTATATATGAGGCGTCTAGAACCAAAGGGGCATCGGCGCCAAAATGTACTTTTGAGTTATGACGCTTTAAAGTTGTGTTTATGGCAACGTCACAACCAGAAGGCAATAAACAGACCTTTTATACATCTAAATGATCATCAGCGCCTATGCTTTACATGTACAGCCAAAAAAACAAAACAGTAATAACCGTAACCACAAAATAGGCAGTAAACCAAACCCCCAATTTATAAATGGGCATAATAACATATTGTAGGGATTTAAAAACATGGCAGAAAAAACATCAACGAATGTATTAATGTACAAAAATTTATTAACTGAAGATTCCAGTTCACTTAATATTAATAAACGAATGATTATTACTGTAATTTCACGTTTTTGACAACTAAATCTGAAATCAATGCAGTTATTATTTTTCCTCTACCATAATAGATTGAAATAATAACACTAAAAAAAAAAAAAGTAGTGTAGTGCTTAAGTAAATTGAGAAGGGGTAGTGGGGGGTTAAATGGTGGGGTCGTCATCTAGGAGAACGACATCCAGCTCTGCCTCCTCGGTGCCACGCCCCCTCCCGCTGTCTCCCCTCACCACTCTCTTTTCCTCTTCCTTTCTACCTTTTTCCACTTCTCCACACACTTCTGACACTTACGAGAGGTTATAGGCACCACCTCCTCACTGTAACTATGTGATGAACTCATCTTGTCACCCCCCCTTCAACCCCAATAACAACAGCTCATCTTGTCACCAATAATCTACGATAAATGGGGTAAAAATCCAATACGTAATAATTAGACACCTCAGTTAATACGGGAGGGAAGTCTCACCAGCACACCGGGCGGGCCACACGCTTGCTGATTGGCTGCTCTGGGGGAGTGGCAGAGAGTGAGAATGCTAATTGGTTTGGGCTGTGTGGCTTAGATGCCTGCCTGCTCTGATTTGTTCGCCCGGCAGCATGGACAAAACCACGTGACTTTGAGCCCCTCTACCACTGTCCAGAAGGCCGAATCTTGTATGGCAACCAGTGCTGTCACTGAGAAGAGGGTTAAGCCTGTTGTCTCCCCTACCTAACTCAAAACCAGTATATTGGTGGGGATGCCCCTTTGGCTCTAGACGCCTCATATGCACACACACACACACACACACACACACACACACACACACACACACACACACACACACACACACACTCCATTTCCCAGATTAAAAGGGGGGAGGGGAACCAGTCCGAGAACCCCAAAAGTCCAGGAATCACAAAAGACCGGCTCCACATACCATTCCCCGTACTTTTACCATACTTTGTGCGAATTCTCTAATACTGTCCTGCAATAATTCTGATATTCCGGAGCATTCTGGAATGTAAACTACCTATACCAGCATAACTAACATACACAGTACTGTACATGAAATAACAACATTGACACAGTAACGTAAATATAAATGCTGTACTTACTGAAGTAACATAAATATAAACATAAATACAGTATAAATGGAAAGTATAAATACATACTGAAACGTTGTAGGTGATACTATGTATGCCGTGATCATATAGTGGGACTCCAGAATAACTTGTTATTTGGAGCCGGAGTCATCAGTGACGTTTGTGTGTGACTGGGTGACACCACTGGGGCCAGGTTGAGGTTATTCGGGTGCAGTATTGGGGTGAGCAGCATCTGGGTGAGGCGACCGTGGCCTACTAACCCACGGTGCAAAGAAGCTTGAGATCTTTGTCTGGCAGCCCACATGGTGTTGTTCTTTTATTATTACACCACGTAGTCATATTGATAATACAGTATTGCCCGGCTTCAGCCTGTGTCTGTGAAATCCGAAATCCGGGAATTCAGGGAATGGGAAATAGAGGGTCGAGTGTATATATATATATATATATATATATATATATATATATATATATATACAGTTACCTCTCAACTAATGCGAGTTTAAAAAACGCGTTTTCATTTTAACATGAGCAAATGTTTATGGAGATATGTTTAACTAACAAAAGTTTCTCGATTTAACGCGACTTTACTCGTACTTGATGGTTTCAAATTAGCCGCGCGCGCCTTGAACAGTCCTGAGCTGATAGACCATGTGTGGCAGTTTATGCATAAATACAATTTTTTATTTGCCTTTTGCTTAAACCGGTTTTATTTGAACTATATTACAGTAAGACCTCACTATAACGGACTAATTGGGGCCCAAACCATTCCGAAAAATGCGAAATTCCAATAAAAGCGACATCCAGACTTCCCCCTGCTAATCCAGACTTTTTCTGATACATCAGACATTAGTCCGGATCGCATGAACAGTTTTTAAACTGTTTTGACTACCATTGCGGTAGTGTACTGTGTTATAACTTCACTACATTAATCAAATGGTATGATATATATAATAATACTGTGTTTTAGATCAGATAATGAAGGTAATGGAGAGAGTTTTAGAAGGTATGATTAGAGAAAGAGTGAATATTGATGAGCTTCAGTTTGGGTTCATGCCAGGTTGGGGGACCACTGATGCCATATTCATTGTTCGACAGCTTCAGGAAAAATATATCGGTAGGAGAAGGGATCTTTATTTTGTTTTTGTTGATTTGGAAAAGGCCTTTGACAGAGTCCCTAGAGAGGTGGTGAAGTGGGCAATGAGAAAGCTTGGCTTGGAGGAGTGGCTGGTTAGGGTGGTTATGGCCATGTATGTGGGTGCTCACACCCAGGTGAGAGTGAATGGAGATTTGAGTGATGAGTTTTCCGTGAATGTTGGTGTGCATCAGGGGTCAGTCTTGAGTCCCATGTTGTTTATCATGGTACTTGAAGCCCTTTCACGTGACTTTAGAAACGGACTCCCGTGGGAGTTGTTGTATGCTGATGATTTGGTGTTGATTGCAGAGAATGAAAGGGAGGCGGAGGAAAGGTTTAGGAAGTGGAGAGATGGTATGGGGCAAAAGGGTTTAAGGGTAAATGCAGATAAAACAAAAGTGATGATATCTAGGGTTGGTGGCGGTACTGTCAATGACGAGGGAGAGTGGCCATGTGCAGTTTGCCACAAGGGCGTGAGAAGTAATTCCATCTTGTGCGGTGTGTGTGATAAATGGGTGCATAAGAGATGTAGTGGTATCAGAGGTAGACTGCGAGATAATGCTGATTTTATGTGTACGGGGTGCCGGGGTGAGCAGGTGGAGATCGTCAGACGTGAAAGGATTGAACTTGCTGGTGAATCTCTTGAGTGTGTGGAAGAGTTTTGTTATTTGGGAGACATGTGTGCTGGAGGTGGGGCTGGAGCTAGCTCTGTGGCTAGGGTGAGAAGTGGTTGGAAGAAGTTCAGGGAACTCTTGCCTCTCCTGACGTTGAGAGGGCTCTCCCTACATGCTAAGGGGTCTTTGTATGCAGCATGTGTTAGGAGTGTAATGCTGTATGGCAGTGAGACCTGGGCAGTGAAGGAGGAAGATATTCGCCGGCTCAGACGTACAGAAATGACAATGATTAGGTGGATGTGTAGTGCGTCCCTGCGTCCAAGGCCTGGAGGGGCTGGGTTTACAATGGAAGAGTTGAGAGGTAGGATGGGACTGGAGTGTATTGGTGTTGTGATGAGGAGAGGTAGATTGAGGTGGTTTGGACATGTGGAGAGGATGGGGGATGATAATTGGGTGAGGAAGGTGAGAAGTGTTAATATTGGGGGTGGGGTTATGAGGGGTAGACTGAGAAAGACATGGGACGAGGTCATTAAGTGTGACCTTAGGGTTAAGGGACTGAACAGGGAGGTTGCAATGGATCGTGCAGCGTGGAGAGCTGCCATTAGGTGACCAAGGCCGACACATGCAAGCATGTTGGAGCCTTTAAAAACGAAAACGAAACTGTAGTGTACACTGATAAACATGTCCTTTATTTACCTTATTGTGGTGAACACAGCTGAAATGGTCAGGCAGTCCGGACTGCTTCTGGCTCTATCAGACTTTTTCCGATATATAGGAATTTAGTCCGGTAGCTCCTCCAGTCCAATAAAAGTGAATTCCGGTCTATTGAAGTCCGTTATATCGAGGTTTTACTGTATTCGGAAATGAAGTTTGGCCCCATTCTGAGCCATTTGGCTCATTTTCGGACAAAATTTGACGAGGAAAGTGATGACAGATCTAAATTGTTACAACTTGATGCTGCAGAACAGAAAGAAGAAAACCACTCAGGACAAGATAGATCAGTTCTTTATGAAGAAGACAGAAAACTTAAGGGAGTTATCTTCATCGCCAGTAGCACAGGAGTCAAAAGAAGAGGAAGAGGAAGGACAGCAGAGCAAGGAGGGACAACAAATTTAGGGTGGGGAGCGGCGGGAGAGAGGGGAGGAGGGACAGCAGCAGACGACTAGTGATGCATAGATGAAGTGAGGCTGTGTGTTGTTATTGTTTGTGACCTACTTACTGTAATGAAAATGTTGCTTTTACTGTAGTGGTTTTATGACACTAATGCATTAATAATGTTGTGGAACTTTCACAATGCCATGAATGAAGCAGAATTGAAAGAAAATCCACGTAAGAAAAGAATACAGTATGTATTTGGGGAGAAGTAAACAATGCTTCGGCCCAACTAGGGCTCAAATTTGTTTATTTCTCCCCAGATATACTGTTTTTATTTCTTGTGTGGATTTTCTTTCAAATTAATATTGTTGCTTTTAAGTTTAGAGTAGCATAGCTCCCCAAATGGGTAGGCTTTCCCTGTGTCCAGGAACGTAACCCCCAATATTACCATTGTTTCTTATGGGAAAATTATGTTTAGATAACGCATTTTTAACTAATGCGACCTCTCCAGGAACCTAACCCTCTCGTTATTTGGGAGGTTACTGTATTTATATACACATACACAGCTACTTCAAATTGAAGTAGGACTTCCTCCCACAAGGTATTAAAAAACACAGAAATCATAGTACAGTTGACCCTCTGTCCTCGTGGTTCCTCTGTTTGCTGTTTCGATTGTTTGCGGTTTGTCACCATAGAAACCAAACCACCTTTTTTGAAGTCCAGAGAAAAATGGAAACACATTCAAATTGCACGCCACACGCTGCATACCGCCCGCTGCGCCACCCACACCACCCTCGCATTGTTTTGAATCTCTCGCGGCAAGCTCTCTCATTCTCAGGTTCCGAGATAATTCGCCGTCAAGTTAATTCGCCATCAAAACATGGACGATTCCCCATCAGGACAATTCGCACCCTGGATGATTCCCTGTCATTTTATAAATATCCTTATTTTTGAATAATTAATACTTTAAAAACTAATTTTCAGGGGGATCTATCAAAGTCTGTGTTCATTCCATAGTGTAGGCTTTGGATATCATTTATAAGTTGCACTTTTAGCCAATAATTAACATGTTTCTACTTCTCTGTAGTCGACTTTGATTTATATTCTAGCGTCACCCATAGCTGTCTTCATTAATTTTCATTGGTACTACAACATCCTGGGTATATTTTAAATCGACTTTGAAGAGGTACAAGTATATATTCATCTCAAATGACAATATCCAACGTGTTATTTTGATCGGCCATAGTGGATGCAAACCGTGGGGAAAGATATGGCTGAGCCTCAACAGATGTCATTACATTTATTATAAAAAATAAACCACCACCACTTTTAAAACTCGTAGATTTAAAAGACTATTATAATATGTAAATAAATGACGGGGAATCGTCCTGACGGCAAATTGTCTTGTTATTGTTGTGACTGCGAATTTACTTGACGGCGAATCGTCCTGAAACCCATTCTCACTGTGACCACGCTTGTGTGTGCTTGTACTTGCTGATCTCTCCGTGACACCATCATTTTATCTACCATGGGCCCTAAGAGAGCAGCCAAGACATCTCCTGAAGGCACCCTAAAGCACCAGAAGAAGGTAATGACCCTGCTGGAGAAGGTAGAATTGCTGGACAAGTTACGGTAGGGAAAATCCTGGTAACGGTGGTGGAGGGTGAGAGTGTTGCTGTGACGAGCGGTGTGAGCGGCCATCCACCTACGCAATTAAACTGTTTTTTTCGTACTTTAATTATAAATAAAGTGTTTATTGACATGTACACAGGGGTTTTCTTTCAGTAAAGAAGGAAATGGGGGGGCTAGGGGTGTTTTTAGGGGGGCACCAATTTTACACAGATTTTCGATCTCCACAGGGGTCTCAGGCCCCTAACCCCCGCGAAGACAGAGGGTCGACTGTATATCACAGTGTTTGTTCTTAAATGCCATTCATTAATATGAAATCATGTTTCCCTTGTTTTTCAAGACCAGTTGGATGCGTTTTGGCATGGAATCACTTAGATCTCTAAAGTAATCTAAGGACATATCTTTGCACCAAACATTTGTCGGTTCTGTCTTGAGGTTGTCCAGATTGGGTATCTTCTTCTCCACCATGATTTTCTTCATATTTGCCCAGCAGTTTTCTGTCAGATTTAGATCCGGACTGTTGCCAGGCCAGTCGAGGACCTCAATCCGATTATCCTGAAGCCATTTTCTTACCTTTCTTGACTTGTGACATGAAGCTGAATCATGCATGAAGAAGTCGCACCCATGATTAGCAAAAAAGTTTAACAGTTGATCTTTCAGAACTTGAATGTACTGGCCACCATTCATCATCAAGTTCTTAAGAAGAAAGTAAAGGTCTCCCTTTCCCATTTCACCTGAGAAACACCCCCATACCATTATTGATTGACGGTGCTTAACAGTCGGCACCGTGTAAGCAGGGTCATTTAGACTATGGGAGGCAGTGCAACGAACCTTGGCAGTAAGCACCTGGAACACTTGCAATATGCTTACATCGGAAAACATAACTTTTTTCCACTCATCTGATGTCCAGTGTGCATACTTCTTGGCAAACTGAATGCACTGCTTCTTCATGCGATCGGTGAGAAGTGGTTTCTTGGCTGTGGTACGGCTTGGCAAACCCAGCTCCTTCTGCAAGCGGTGTTGGATAGTTTGAATTGAGACGTCTTTTAACAGCTGGGGATGCATTCTCTTCAATTCTGCTGCTGTCAATTTAGGATTCTTGATTACTTCCCTCTTCAGAAGCGTATCTGTACCTCTGGAAGCCGTCCTCTTCTTTCCACCACCATGTTTGGGCTCTGGTACGACATCAGGTGGCAGGCCATGCTCTGCAGCAAGAATCTTCATGACGGTCGACTTTGTGCATCCAGTACGTTCACAAATCGTGTTGATAGGGGCATTATCGTGCCTCCATGCAATGATACGGACCCTCTTATCCCTTGAGCAGTACTTTCCAGGCATGACAGCTCGACTCTAGGAAGATAACAGGGCAAACAGTAATGCATACAGAAATAGAGGGAGGTGCAAGCTCAGAGCGACAGGAACATATACTCCCACTCTTGCTTCCAGGCAAGCACTGATGTGCTGAGTGTTTCACCAGCTCCCACCAACACCAGAGGAGTTGCCAGTTACTTCTTTGCCTAAAAAATTCACTTGGTAGAGGTGGAAAAACAAAGCAGTGACAGACAACTCTCCCATAGCAATTCTGTGTGTAGGTCCTAAGTCAATTTGCAGTGGGTATATATATATATATATATATATATATATATATATATATATATATACATACACTCAACCCTCGGCTATCACTCCCAATTGGTCCTGCTATGGCTGCGCTATAGCCGAAACCGTGATAGCCGAATTGAAGAACTTATGGTAATAATTCTAATTGGTCCATGACCTCAATATTTACCCCTAAGATACCTTTTTTGTACCACATATTAATATATAATAGTCTAAAAATGAGCATGTTTTATGATGTGATCATGATTCTTATAAATACCCCTCACAGTTCATTCATTGATGTTATGTTTCTTCCCCACACTTTGCTTGGTCTCACCATTCTCTATAAGTTTCACATTTCCAGTTTATCTGCATAACATAGGTTCTTCCTCTTCTTTATTTCCCTGCCAGGTGCCGCAGCATTATGTTGGGTGATGGTAGGGGGACGGGGAGGGGGTACGTTGGCCATGGTCATATCATAAAAAAGGTTATTGTTCTCGCTATCACTGTTCACGGTCTGAGGGTGCGCACTTGAATGGTTTGGCGTGCAGGAGGCTCGGTCAGGCGGCCAATCAGTGCTCGGCTGGCACTGATGTCACATGACCAATCACGGAGTGAAGCTTTTGTTGGCTGGGTGGAGCACTGGAGCCTGGCCCTTTTTAAATTTTCGAACATTTGTGGTGCGTGATAGCCGGCATTTAGTGCGTGATAAAGGTATTTGGGTATTTTTTTATATAGGTGTGATAGCGAGATACGCTATAGCGGAACCCGTGATAGCCGTGGGTTGAGTGTATATATATATATATACTGTGTGTATATATATATATATATATATATATATATATATATATATATATACAGTATATATATAAGTAATCCCTCTAATATCCGAATGCCCAATATCTGAACATCCCCACTAACTGGACATAATTGTCCCGGGATCCAGTATTCCCAAAATGGGCCAAAAACCGCAAAAAAAAAGAAAGAAAAAAGTCTGACTTTTTTCCCTCCCATAATTTAACATTTGCCGTGTGGCGCCGAACAGCTGTTACACCATGGTTCCTTCACCCCTTCCTTCCTCCCCCTCCCCCCTCCTGTGTTAGGGTTGCCATTTGGTATTTTTCATTACCAAGTGTGGGCCAATTTGGTAATGAAAAAATTCGTTTGGTAATGAGTCAGAATAATGCATTACCAAATGGATTTTTCACATGTATGAGGATACACAGGATGGAGATGGTGGATTGTTTGCTCTCACTGATTAATATGCTACCCTACATAGTGTGAAAATAATCAACATTGTGTTAATTATAAGGTGAGTGATTACATGTATTTCCACTTGTATATATAATTAGTGAAGAATAAATGCTAGCTTTATGAATTTGGTAATGAAAAGTTAAATTTGGTAATGAAAGCCAACGGCCTTACCACGTTGAGTACACCGCTTCCCGTCCGATCAGCGAAGTTAAGCAACGTTGGGTCTGGTTAGTACTTGGATGGGTGACTGCCTGGGAACACCAGATGCTGTTGGCATCCCTACGTATCAAGTGGGGTTGGTGGAGGATTAGTGCCCCTCCCTGTAAAAGCAATTAACTCTAAGCCCTTGGCCACCCCGTTTGGGATACATGGCGTCTGGCAATGAATGAAAAATGAAAAGTTGAGGAGAGTGGTAATGTGGCCTTTGCGATCTGGCAACTCTGTTACCCCGCCATCATCATCAGTCACAGCCAAACTCTGATCAAGAGCAGATGCTTATAGCAGTGCAAGCCACAGGTGCTTGTTTTTTGTGAATAAACTGCAATACCTCTCCACTAGAACACACGGGAATTTACAGTGTTGTGCAGTGTTAAGAAATTAGAATTTAGAGTGCAGAGGATTAACTGTGGACTGCAAACTGGCGGTTCAAACCAGTCCAGGAGCCAGGGACTTGTCAGTACCCAGAATGTTTAATATTGTATAAACTCACCTCTGAAACCTCATTTTATGGTTCTTTTGCATTTATTTCAGTCTTTTATGTCCCTTATTGGTGTGATTTGTGTCTTAAATAGGTGCAATGCATGTCCAGAGGGAGTTGTATAGGTGTTTTTCTGAGTTAGGGTCCATAAGTACAAGTCCAGGAGGCTGGGGCCCAATATCCGGACAGGATCACTATCCGGACAAGCCTTTGGCTCTATTACGTTGGATATTGGAGGGATTACTGTATTTATATATATATATATATATATATATATATGCTCACAGTAGTTTCCTTCTTGAGTCATTGTTTTATGACTAATGTGAATTGTACCTCATATAAGACACGCAGTGCGGCCTGTGCAAACCTTCATAGTGCCTCATATGAGGTCTACAACTCGGCAAGGTTGAGGAAAATATATACTGTATTTGAATTGCATGCATAATGAATCATTTGTCCATCAGCCTACGGGTAACTTTACACCCCTTCTTCTGTCTTTCTTTCCTTCATTCTTTCCTCTTCCTTCTGCCTGTGGGTGACTCTACACTGCGTGACAAGCCAAATGGTTTCCTGTACACCAGGAAAAAATTTACTATGCTGGGTGGTAACCATATTACCGAAGTTTGGCACCTGGTGGTTTAGTGGGTAATTATTGCGCTCCAATCGGATTGAGCCAGTGAAGGTTTATATCCAAGGGGTGGTTGGGGTTGATTGCTCATGTAATGCCACTCAGGGATGAGTGAGGCTGGTCACTCTCATCTTAAATGTCTGGACCAACTGCCTAGCCCCAGGCTCCTACGCTCCTCATGGAGCAATGTAGGATTGAATGATGGATGGATGGATGAATCATTTCAACAGTAAACCCTCAGTATACCTAACCCTCATTTAACGAATTTCTGTTTTAACGACCACTTTCAGTGGACGAACATTGTGCTCATTTAACAAATTTTGTTTGGTAAAAGAATGGACGCATGGGAAACACTGACCAGTGTGGCGTCCCTACACACACACACACGCACGCACGCACGCACACGCACGCACGCATGCATGCACGCACACACACACACACACACACACACACACACACACACACACACACACACACACACACACACACACACACACACACACACACACACACACACACACACACAGCAACGGAGCTCTTCCTGGATCATGCAGAAATAATAGCTAAATCAACGGCGAAAAATGTTTGGATAAGGAGAGATGCAAATGAGGAAGAAAGAGCTAAAATAAAGTAGCTAGTAAAGGAAACAAAGGCAAAAGACGAACAGAGAACGGAGGAAGAGAAGACAGTGTTTTATTGGAGAGTTATAGATCAGAAAATGAGGAAGTGGTACCAACGGAGAGAAGGAGAGAAGAGGGTATAAAAAACAACAGCAAAAATTTGAAAGTTGCATATACTAATGTTGATGGTTTTATATCGGCTAGGTTGGAAATCAATGACTTCTTGAGGGTTCATGAACCTGATGTTTTGTGCTTTGTAGAGACTGAGTTAAGAGAGGATGTTGATGTCCATATGGGAGATAGTAAATACAAACTGTGGAGAAGAGACAGAAAAGAAAAAACGGGAGGAGGAGTGATGATAGCAGTGAAGAACAAAATAATTGTAGATACTGTGGAAATGGAAGAGGGACGGGCTGAAGTGATAAATATGAAACTAGAAATTGGAGAGAATGGTGGGAGAGAAATGGCAGTAGTATATGTTCCCCCTAAGACAAAAGCATGGAATGATGATGAATACCAGGAGATGTTGTCAGACATGGCTAATTATTTACAGAAAGTGATTGAGAAAAGCAACAATATACAGGTAATTTTAATGGGGGACCTTAATTGTAAAGAGGTGAACTGGGAGGAGTAGGACTCAGGAGGCGGTGAAGATTCGTGGGGCACTATGTTGTTAAATATATCAATGAACAATGTGATGACGCAGTGGGTCAAAGAGGAGACAAGATTCCGAGGTGAGGACACACCAGCAAGATTAGATTTACTTCTAACCAAAGAACCCGATGTAATAGAATCCTTGAAATATCTTTATCCTATAGGAAAAAGTGATCATGTGGTCATTGAGTTCCAGATGATAATAGGGAACGCAGTGCCAAGAGACGAGTTTTATAGGCAGGGAAGATACAACTTTGGGAAAGCAAACTTTACGGGATTGAGAAAATTCTTTGAAAATGCGGATTGGAGAGAATTCCGAGAGACAGGAGAGATACAGAGGAAGTGAGAAATCTTTCTAGACCTCTATAATTTGGGAGTGGAAAAATATGTGCCAAGAGTAAAGGGGAAAGAAAACAGGACAAAGGGGTGGTTTAATAGAAGGTGTATGATAGCAAAGAAAGAGGGGGACATGGCGTGGAACACCTGGAGGAAAGGAGGTAATAACAGAACAAAGGAAGAATATAAAAAAACTAGAAATGAATGTACAAGGATGCGTAGAGAGGAAGAAAGGAACTTTGAAATAGGTATAATGGACAAATGTAAGGGTGAACCCAAATTGTTTTATAGATGTGTCAATGGCAAATTGAAACAAAAGGAAGGCATCACCAAACCGAAAGTAGATGGAGAAGTCTATATGCGGCAATGCAAGCTGAAATAATGAACAAATATTTCCAGTCAGTTTTCACCAGTGAAAGTGAGTTTGTGAAAGGGGAGGGTGTGACTAGATATGTAGTGATGAAAGATATAAAAGTGGAAGTACAGGAAGTTTATAAATTTCTGGAAACTCAAGATGTAAGGAAAGCCCCAGGACCAGATGGAATCTCTAATTGTGTACTGAAGGAATGTAGAGAGCAACTGGCGGATAAGATTCATGGTTTAATTGTGTGTTTTCTGGAAGAGGGGAAAGTGCCTCAAGAATGGAAAAGGGCAAATGTGGTTCCATTTTATAAGGGAGGAAACAAGGAAGAACCCCTGAATTATAGACCAGTGTCCCTAACCAGCATGGTTGCAAAATTGTGTGAGAGAACCCTGAAAGATAGATGGATGAAATATCTGGAAGAGATGAACATTTTGGCTGATAGTTTGGATTCAGAAGTGGATGGTCATGTGTTTCCAACTTGTAGAGCTTTTACTCAAGAGCAGTTGACATGCTACAGGAGAGAGATGGTTGGGTGGATTGTGTGTATTTAGCTTTGGAAAAGGCCTTCGACAAGGTACCCCATAAGAGACTGTTGTGGAAACCAGAGCATATAGGAGGACTGAAGGGAAACCTCCTGGAATGGATGAGAGACTTTCTGAGAGACAGACAAATGAGGACAGTAATAAAGGACAGGATGTCTGGATGGAGAGAAGTAACAAGTGGAGTCCCCCAGGGGTCTGTGTTGGCACCAGTAATGTTCTTGATTTACGTTAATGATATGGTAGAAGGAGTGAACAGTCACTCAAGTCTGTTTGCTGATGATGCAGATATCCTGAGGAAGGTAGAGGCAGAGGAGGACTGTAAAATGCTGCAGGAGGATCTGGATAGGATACATGATTGGAGCCAGAAGTGGAAAATTAAATTCAGTGCAAAGAAGTGTAAAATTTTGGAATTGGGTAAAAGTACCAAGAGGCCATCACTGAATTATATGATGGGTAATGAACCTGTCACAAAAGCGAGAGAAGAGAAAGACTTGGGAGTGCTGGTCCAGGATAGTTTGTCTCCTGAAAAACATATTAACAAGTTAGTTAGAGAGACTTATAAACTTCTGACTAACATAAGAGTAGCATTTCATTACATGGATGAGGAGATGATGAAAAAATTAATAGTGGCCATGATCTGCCCCAGGTTAGAATATGCAGCAGTATTGTGGTCCCCACATAAAAAGAAAGATATAAAGAAGATTGAAGGAATACAAAGAACAGCAACTAAGATTGATCCCAGTCTGGCAGATCTGTCGTACAGAGAGAGGCTGGAAAAGCCGGATTAGCCTTCCCTAGAGGAAAGGAGAGAGAGGGGCGACCTGATTGCAGTGTTCAGGATCATGATGGGAGTAGATAAAATTAACAGAGAAGATCTGTTTTTATGGGATGAGAGAGTAACAAGAGGACACGGAATGAAACTTAAGCCTACTTGAAGGATATCAAGAAATATAGTTTTCCTTATAGCTGTAAAGACCTGTGGAATAATCTGGACAAAGAGATCGTCCAGTCTAAAAATTTAAACGTGTTTAAAGGAAAATTTGACCTATTGAGAAACGGACGGTACTCCACGAGCATAGCTCATTTCCTGTATATCACAAGTAGGTAAATACAACTACAGTAGGTAAATACACACACACACACACACACACACACACACACACACACACACACACACACACACCGCTCGCTGGCTCAGTGGTAACATTCTCGCTTGCCATCTGGTAAACGGGAATTCGCGCCTCGCTCAGGTTGCATAAAGTTTCATTGACGAAGTGGGTGGTTGCTGTCCCCCTTGAGCAAGGGGACGGGTGTGTGCATGTGTGAAGGTCACAGCCTTGCCCTTAGATTGGACTGTATGAGCTCTCAGCTCCCTTCCGGGAAGGTAAAAGCTGACGATCACAACCATCAAGTGATCCTGGTCGGCCCGATGAATTACACACACACACACACACACACAGACACCTGCACTCCTCCACATCCCACAGAATGCTGCATGAGTTAATATGTAAGTTAGTAAATAGAACATTTATCAAAGAAAGTGCCATTTAGAACTAGCTGTATGTTATCATGTATGAGTACTCTGTGCTTAATGGTCTTTGTTCACTAAAAACCACAATGCCTGGGGTATTACTGGAGAACAAGATGTTTGGCTTTAACATCAAGGTTCTGGCACCAATTAGTTTATATCGAGGGTTTACCATATTTTGTTGTGGAAAGAAGTTGGAAGCTTGTAAGTGAAGTAAAAGAGATACTACATGAAAAAATGAACCATACAGTATTGATTAGGGTTTAAAACCATGCCAGAATTGTCTGTGATAGTTTGTCCATATATGCTTCTGACTTTCACTCAGTGACCCCTCATTTCAACTATTTTGTTAGGAAAAGAAGCAGGAAGCTTGTAAGTGAAATGGATTCTGCATGAAAAAATGAACCATGCAGTATTGATTGGTAGTATCCTACTTGTTACAGTATAGTAAAATCCCAATTATCTGGTATCCAGACAGCCAGGAAATTCACAGACTGGCAAGTATATAATAAAAATGTAACTGTGCACCACTTTGAATGTCCACCCCTGCACAGGATAGTCACTTGTCATGTGAGACTGGGTGAAGTGAAGGCATGTCCGGTCAAGGTCATTTGCTAGTTGATCCCCTTCCCAGCCCTCCTGTCCCTCACTTTCCCATCCTCTAATTTAGTAACCCTACATGTTCTCTTCCATCTGTCTGTGGGTGACTCTACACTGAGTGACAAGCCAGATGGTTTCCTACTCACCAGGAAACCATTTACTACACTGGGTGGTAACCATATAACCAGACTATGGCACCTGGTGGATTAATGGGTTATTAAGGTGCTCCTGTCAGATTGAGCTTGAGCAGGTTTATATCCAAGGGATGGTTGTGGTTTATTGCTGACATAATGCCACTCAGGCATGAGTGAGGCAGGTCACTCTCATCTTAAATGTCAAGACCAACTTGCCTTGCCCCGGGTTCCTACACTCTTTGTGGGGCAACACAGGATTAGATGATGACAATGACATACCTCCACAAATCACCAGTCATCTTATCACTGCCAGGCAGTAAACAAGCATGCTGGCTCATGTGTTGTGCTAGTAATTTGCACATTCCATGATGCCTAACGTGCAAACTAATCTTCAGTACATTGTGTTCACCGTGAAACAGAAGCTGGACGAATGCAACAGTCTTGAAAATGGCGAACATTTTAAGACACTGATAGAAGAATTTAACGTAGGAAAATTCACAGTTTATGCTATAAAGTCCTAGGAAGCCAAGCTCAAGTATTTTCTTGTGAAAAGGAAGATGAATAGATCCATTGAAAAAAGGTATACTCTTCATTGGCTGAAAATGTGTGGTACCAGTATGGTTTTCTACCTAACAAGCTGATTCTAACTACCTACGAGCTTCAAGTATCTTACAGTACCTTGCCAAGTTAATTCTGTTAAAGATTATTCATTATTTTTTCATAAAAGAACATGGAAAAATATGCTACAGAAGTAAATCTTCATCATTTATTGGTGAACTGATGATTTGGAGAGAAGTGTTGTGCAGTAGAATTATCACGTCTCCCATGCTCTCAGTTGTGTATACAACCGCAGACCACTCATTTATTTCTCATCTGACCATTGTCACTCCACCTCTCACTTGCCACTCAGCTGTTTTGCAGATAATGCAATAAACACATTGGAATTGTATGCATGGTAATTTTGTCCAGTAAAACAAATGCTTCATTTCTATCAGCTAGATTTTATCCTTTTTGCTAATGTGGATGTGTTCTAAGATGGCAGTGCCAGTGCAAATACATTCTAAGATGACAATGCCAGTGCCAATGCAAATTGCATTCTAAGATGACATCATCTTAGAATGCATTTGCATTGCCAGAAAAGGTAAAATCTGGCTGATAAAAATGAGGCATTTATTTTGTTGGACAAAATTACTGTGCTTGCAGTTCCTATGTATTTGTTGTATTATCTGCAAAACAGCTGAGTGGCAATGAGGAGTGGAGTGACAGCAGTCAGATGAGAAATAAATGGATGGTCTGTGGTCATGTACACAACTGTGAGCAAGGGAGTCTTGATAATTCTACTGTACAACACTTCTTTCCAAATCATTAGTTACCAAATAAATGCTCAAGATTTATTCCTTTAGTTTATTTTTCCATGTTTGAGGAATAAAATAATCATTAATATTTATTCGTAAGAAAATGTACTTGCTGTGTGCATTTTGCACCACTACATGACACTCCAATCACATGTGTTACATCTATGGTGTGTGTTTAAGAGACTGTTCAAATGGAAAAATGTTAGAGTGGCCCCGGATACAAGTGGTATTTTATATACTGGAGTCTATGTACAAGAGTATACAGCATCAGATATCCAAGAAAAATCAGTAACCAGGAAGGTAAATTCCCCAAGCATCTTGGTTAATTGGGATTGTACTGTATTAGGTTGTATTAGATCACTGAAAAGAGGAAATTTTGCATTCCCGGCAGAAGAGTTTAACACCGTGCCAGAATTGTCTCTATGATACTTTGTCCATATATGCTTCTGTTGTTCACTCAGTTACTCCTTCCAGGGGCTCGTGTGACTTGAGGGTGGGTGGGCATCCATATAGGCCATGCTGACAGTTACAGTACTTAAGTGGAATGGCACCCTAAATAAATGAGAAAGCAGTGTCATGTATTCATATCGAAATCCTTTGACATTGTATGTAATGGTTTATCTGTACCAAAGCCATTTTAATCCATCTACAGCCAGACACCTTTTGGTTTATGATTTACAACAGTTGCTTTACTTCATGCCTATTGTACATCATAATCTTTCCTCCATAATCTACTTCATTCCAGGTTTCTGTATACCATAACATGCCTCTTTCCCTACTGAATGCTCAGGCCATTATTAAGCAAAATTTCTTTTACCTCATTACAGTGCAGCCTCATTATGCACCCCGTTATGTGACAGATCGCTGCAACGACAATTAAAATGTTGTACCCTGTCTGGGTACGACGTTAAAAAATTTATTGTGATTTCATTCCACATATATTTTCGGCGGCTGCCTCCAAGAATTTCGTGCAGATGCAGTGAAGCACGCAAGCCAAAATGGCTGCCCAGTGTTTACATTGGCTGTAATCATTGCCTTTCATTCTATTTTGAACACGAAAGGCCACTGAAACGTCATTGTTATGCAAGTGCTTAGCAAATACTGTAGTGCAGTGTGCACTGCTAAGTGAAGTGATACTTTTTTGTGTGTGAAAAACTTAAACTTGTGACTTGGTAATTGTGTCACCCTTACATAACCATCATCCCCTTTTGAGGCCTCTACACAGCTGACTGAGCAAAGATGTCTGCCCAGTGTTTACATTGACTGTGATCGTTGCTGTTTGTTCTGTTTTGTGCATGAAAGGCCACTGAAACATCATTGTTATTGCCAGATAACAGTGCAAGTGCTTAACAAATAGTGCGGTGTGCAATTTTAACCCCTAAAGTCCAAGATTATCTGTCGATGTGTTCGGACCGTGGTACATAGAGTCCTGACATTATTGATCATACACAAGCTACCAAAAACTGGCGCAAAGTATCCTTGCCTCTTTGATGACATATATGGAATCTAACCAATGAAAAGTACAATATCTGGTGGTGTCTGGCCTCATTGGTCTTCTTAGGTGTAGTGGGGGAGGGTCCCTCCCACTGCCATCTCTCCACCTCCCTCTGCCCCACTGGGCCCTGTCCTGAGTGTCGCCTCCCACCCAAACCATCCCCATACCCCCTGTAGACCATAGTGAGTGTTCATACCATGCATATTCTTTCCCCCCAGAGCCCCCCCACACTACCTCCACCTCTTATTGTTCTCGGGCACATGGCATTTTCAAAGCCGCACTCCACCCCATAAATATTATTTACTTTCATGCTCATTCTTTCATCTGTATTCATTAACAATTTTCATTCATACCTTGAACTGTTTTATGCACAGGAATGCACTTGTATTGTTTTCAGTGATTTCCGTAAGGTTATTTAGTTAATAGAATGTATTTTCCAAAATTTTCCTGTTTTCGTTCGTACGCAAGGGGTGATATTTTTTGAGCTTGGGTGGTCAATAGAGCTGTAACCATTAGGCATCTTAGAGTGAAATATACATTTTCAGGTGTGTTAATTCAAGCTCTTGAAATCTGTAAGACCAAAATTTGCCCCTGTGAAAGTTGAAGAATCAGATCCGAAATGCAGCTTGGGGGATAGTCAGGGTCGGAGGTATGCAGTCTTTAGGGGTTAAGTGAAATGATACTTTCTGTGTGTGTGAAAAACTGAAACTTGTAACTTGAAAATCATGTCAACCTCTCTAGGTTTCTACACGGCTGACTGACCGAAGATGCTTGCCCAGTGTTTACATTGGCTGTCATCTATGCCTTTCGTTTTATGTTGTGCATGAAAGACCACTGGAACACCATTGTTATTGCTAAATAAGATTGCAAGTATTTACTTAGCAAATAGTGCAGTGTGAAGTATTAAGTGAAGTAATACTTTTTTGTATGTGAAAAACTGAAACTTGTGACTTTGAAATCATATCAACCTTACATACCCATCATCCCCTTCAAGGCCACTACACAGCTGTCTGAGAGAAGATGCCCACTCATTGTTATGTTGGCTGTGATCATTGCCATTCGTTTTATTTTTTGCATGAAGGGCCAGTGGAACACCATTGTTACTGCCAAATAAGAGCGCTGGTGCATAACAAATAGTGCAGTGTGCAATATTAAGCGAAGTGATACTGCATCCTTTTGTGTGCAGTGGTCATTCAGGCCCTCCAACTGTTCCCTGTCTGGGGGGGGCGGGACCCTTGGTGAAGACTTGCGCTAGCATGGAACAAACTTAAGGTGCATGGCTTTTTTTTTTTTTTTTTTTTTTTTTTTTTTTTTTTTTTTTAAAGGTCATTTTTGGTTTTGTGGTTAAGGTCACCCTCACTGACCCCATTCAACCCTTGTTATATCGACCTCGTTACACAATAGTTTGTTGTGCAATAGGTCATCACTTGACGCAACCCTGTCGCATAATGAGGTTGCACTGTACACATGCAGCATGTGTTAGGAGTGCAATACTGTATGGTAGTAAGACCTGGGCAGTAAAAGAAGAGGATATTCATTGGCTCAAATGTACAGAAATGACAGTGATTAGAGTGATGTATACAGTATTTTGTGTATTTGTAGAAATAGAGTATTCTGGAAAAAGCAAAATACACTCAATCCTCGGGTACCGTGGGCAATAGGGAGTGGACAAGGACCGTAGTACTCAAATCCGCGCCAGTCAAACAATAGGTTTGCCCAATGTACAGTGTACAGTGTGTTCTGGCAGCTTTCCAGAACTCTCACTTTTACCCATTGTTACCACCTTCCCTTACATAAATTACCCCCAATTATACCCACCATCAGGTAAAATGCTGAAAGAGATATAGCTGTTGTAATTAATAACATCAGCGGTATTAAAAATAGCATTAGCAAAAACAAAAGTTTAGCTGGGTACCCTTGTGTTGTTGATACATAAGGGGCTACCACACGGCACCTCATACGAGGTTTGCCGAGGATACGATGGTAAATCGGAACGGTAACGTGGTAAAATTGCCGACGATACCACAGGCATTTGGAACCCTTCTGTATGGATTCCTGCCGACGATACGACGGGCAAAACAGTGTGACCAAAACCCAGGCTACTCGACAGAGAATATATCATACTACATTATTAAACATTTAGCCTAACACTGAATACTTATTAATATTTTATAATAAATATCAATCGTTTTGAAGGCCTTATAAAGAGTTAATATTTCCTACACCAAGGAAACTGTGATGTCGATAAAATGTCACGTATTTACAACTGGGGACTCCACTGCAGGTAGAGTAGACAAACCAGTCGCCACCTGAAAACACCACCACAACAACAACGTACTGATGGCTTTATCATCGATTTCCTGGACAAGGGCAGCTGAATTCGGCCTTATA
Source organism: Coenobita brevimanus (assembly GCF_032717465.1). Classification (NCBI taxonomy): domain Eukaryota; kingdom Metazoa; phylum Arthropoda; class Malacostraca; order Decapoda; family Coenobitidae; genus Coenobita; species Coenobita brevimanus. Next base: position 54,820,153 of record NC_136959.1, on the reverse strand, counting down.
GAGAAATTGAGGCAGTTCCGCGTGTGTACCAGTTTGTAAACAAAAGTTGCTTCTCCTTATTCTTTATCGAGTCAGCGACAGCGATCACTGTCCACAGTCGCGAGACGGGGCTCTGGCAACAGTGTGAGAAGCATGTCCTTTGCCGAGGATACGAGGAACATGTGTGATAGCGTCCAAGTTTTGTTCCACTTAAATCTTCCTCAGCCGTTCCTGGTACGAGGTACCGTGTGATAGGGCCTATAGCTCCCCTGCACTCTCCCCCCTCCTTCCATCCCCAATATTGTTGTCAAAGTTTTGCCTTCCCTGGTATCATGTGGCCTTCGGGAGAGATGTTTGGCCGTATGCTTAGATAAAAATTTATTGGCCTGGCGGTTTAAGGGATGAGTTGAAACGAAAATGTTTGCTAGCCAGAAATAAATCTCTCCTTCATCCATGTGTTCTCGTAAGTTAGCGCTCAGTTTCACATTCTTCGTTCGATTTTGCACATCCCAACAGGTTTCGGACTGACTGAGCATATGCCTAGTTGTTCTTTCTCTGAAGCTTCGCAAAATGCATGTGAGATTCTCAGGCAGCTTCAGGACAACATACAAACTTTCACAGCTGCCAGGTTTATGTCACCTGGGTTCCCACACACAGTCTTCTTTAACTTCTCCCGGTCCTTCCAAATCGTTCTGATTGTGCTTTCATTTATGCTGTGCTTTTTTGCCATTTCTGTAAACGTATGCTCTACCCAAAGCAGTAGATGGACCTTACCAGTTCAGTTCATATTCCTCCAGTTTTTTTTTCTGGCTTTACAGGGTGGTAGATTACATTTCCCTGCTGAAAAATTTCCCACTTTTTATCATGTTCCTTAAGCCATACCTGTGATTGTCTGTCTTGACATATTCAGAGATGACTTTCGTTTCCCAGTTTCTTAACTGGATTAGGTTAGGTTAGGTTTAGTTAAACACTTAGGTTAGGACAGGCCCTTTTGCCATTACGATGACAAGTCAGATGAGTTGACACAGTGGAACATAGCAAAAAAGAACGGGGAAGAAATTGCTCATGAAACATTTATTTACCACCCAGAAATAGTCAGAAAAATGTACTAGACTACCAAGAAGAAGGACAATGATTGTGGAAGTGAACGCTAACTTACAAGAACTCATGGATGAAAGTAATTTTTTTCAATTTAGCAAACATTTTCATTCCATTTTGTCCCCCTAAAACTGCAAAACCTGCATGATTGTGAGGGAAAGTCAGTGAGACGAGAGAAATGACTGATAACTGTATGCTTAGTTGGCCTGAAGTGTGTTGGGAAGGTCGAAATCAAAATAATAATGTGGAACTGAACGCCAGCTTATGAGAACACATGGATTAAAGTTCTCTCTCTCTCTCTCTCTCTCTCTCTCTCTCTCTACTTCTTTCCATTTCGTCCCCTAAAACTGCGAAACCAATTATGAGTGTGGTGTAGAACAATGTAAGGCATGAGAAAGGATAGATTACTGTAAATAGTACTGTACTCAGTTGGAAATGTGTTGGGAAGCGCAAAATTGAATGAAGAATGTGGAACTGAACACTAACTTATGAGAACACATAGATGAAAGAGTAATTTATTTTTATTTTTTTCTAATTAGCAAATATATTCTTTCTATTTTGTTCCTTAAAAGTGCCAAATCCATCATGAGTATGGGGTAGAATTAGGTAAGGCACGAGAAAGGACTGATAACAGTTTTCTCATTTGGTCCAGAATGTATTTGGAGGCGTGAAATCAAATGAAGAATGTGGAACTGAATGCTATCTTACAAGAACACATGGATGAAACATTATTTTCTGATTCTGGTAGGTGGGAGTGCCCATCATCCACCCACTTAGTTTAGTGGTACACGTTTTTTTTTTTTTTTTTTTTAGGGTAGCTCTACATTAAGTGGCAAACCAAATGATTTCCTATAAACCTGGAAAGCATTTACAGCACAGGGTGGTAACCTTATAGCCAACCAACATGTGTTCCTTACGTGACAACAAGTGGGTTGGTGGAGGGTTCGTGCCCCTCCCCAGAAAACAACTAAACAAAAATACGAACAAGAAGCCTCGGACCAGGATTGACCAAAAGATGACTACAAAGGACATGGTACGGACAGCTACATGGAATGTAAGGGGTGCAAATGATGAGGTGAAAGTAAGAGAGAATGTCCAGGTGCTTGAGGGTGCAAAAGTGGATGTATGTGGACTAACTGAAACTAAATGTAGAGGTGAGAGTGCGAGAGAATGGGAGTATGGGTCGGGTATATGTGTGGGAGTGGGTGAGAATGAGAGGGCAAAAGAAGGAGTGTGTATTGTTGTAACAGATGGAAGGAGAATATAACAGAGTATTGGTCAGTTGGCCCAAGGATTGTGTGGGTAAGATTGAAAGTTGGACTACAAATGTGGTCGATTGTGTGCGTGTATGCACCAGCACAAGATCATGCAAGCAGAGTGAGAGAAAAGTTCTGGACAAATGTGGAAGTGTGCATGGAAAATTTTGAAAGGATTGAGAGAGTGTTTTTGATTGAAGATATGAATGGAGAAGTAGGGAATGTGAAGGTGGATGGAGTAGTTGGTGAGTGGGGTGTGCCTGCAGAGATGGATGAGAATGGCAGTGCTTTAGTGGACATTTGTGCCGGGAGGGGGTTGGTGATAGCCAATTCCCTCTTCAGGCACAAAATGATCCATATGTATACATGGCAAATGATGAGAAGAGTGGATGGTGAACTAATGAAAGGAAGGCAATGATTGATTATGTGTGTGTGGATGACAGGATGAGAAGGTGTGTAATAGATGCAAGAGTATATAGAGGTTGGGGGAGTGGACTTTCTGACCACCACCAAGTGGTGGTCAGAATCAATGTCCAAATGAAGTGGAGAAATAGAAGGGAAGGACAGGAGGAAGTAACTCATAGAAAGAGGGTAGAAAGGTTGCAAGAGGATGGAAAAGGGCAGAATATAAGAGCGAAGTGGAGGAGCGATTGGGTAATTATGGATTGGAGTAGATGGAGGACGTGGAAGTTGTGTGCAGGATATTCACAGAAAAAATCTTTGCAGCTTGTGAGGTGGTGTATGGGGTGAAGAGAAGATGAAAGAGGGTACAGGGAACAGCATGATGGAATGAAGAGGTGAGAGAGGCTGTGGCACAAAAGAAGAAAGCATATAGTGAGTGGATGAGAAACAAGGGCGTGGAAGAAGTCGAGAGACTGAAGAGAGAGTTATATGTAGAGAGGAAGAGAGAGGTGAAAATATTAGTGAGAGAGAATAAGAAGAGAGTGGATGAGGAATTTGGAAGGAATTTGAGTGTAAAGTGGAGGCAGTCTAAGAAAATGTTTTGGAAAGAGGTAAAGAGAGTTAGACATGATGCCAAGGAAGTTAGTTAGGGAGTGAAAGATAAAAATGGTAGATTACTAGTGGAGAATGGAGAAAAAGTAAGCAGATGGAGAGAACGCTTTAAGGAATTGTTGAACAGAGAATGAAAGTAATGTGAGTGTAAGTGGCTGGGGAATGACAGAGAGGAGGGATGTGAGAAGAGAGGAAGAAATCAGTAGGATGGAAGTTGTGGAAGCAATGAAGTAAGTTAAAATGGGGAAAGCCCCAGGAATTGATGGAGTGTGTTGTGAAATGCTGAAGCATGGGGGAGAGATAGTGGTAGAATGGATGTGGAAAGTGTGCAGATTGGCCTGGGAGGAAGGTAGAATCCCGGAGGATTGGAAGTCAGGTATAATTATTCCCTTGTACAAAGGAAAAGGGGAAAAAGAAGTGTGTGGTAATCATAGGGACATTTGTCTTCTTAGTGTAATAGGAAAAGTATATGGTAGGATACTTACTGACGGAGTTAGGGAAATAACAGAGGAATTAGTTGGAGAAGAACAGGGAGATTTTAGGAATGGAAGAGATTGTGTAGATCAGATATTTATTCTTAGATCTTTAGTGGAAAAGTTTCTAGAGAAGGGAAAGAAGCTGTATGTAGCCTTCATGGATTTGGAGAAAGCATATGACAGGGTGGACAGACAAGGATTGTGGAAAGTATTAAGAATATATAGAGTAAATGGGAAATTGTTGGAGGCCGTGAAGAGTATGTATTAGGGTGCTAAGGCTGCAGTGCGTGTGGATAGTGAACTGAGTGAATTTTTCTGTTTGAAGGTTGGATTGATACAGGATGTGTCATTTCTCCATGATTGTTCAATCTGTATATGGGTGGGGTTACAAAAGATATACAAGTGAAGGCAGTGGATGTTGGAGGGGCCCTAATGAGAGAGGGCAGTGTTTGGACACTCCCTGTACTGTTGTTTACAGATGATACTGTGTTGTTAAGTGGAGACAAAGGGGAGCTGCAAGGCTTGGTGGATGAGTTTGGGAGAGTGTGTAAGAAATGGAATCTAAAGTTGAATGCAGGAAAGAGTAAAGTTATGGCCTTTGACAAAAGTGAAGTCAGTGAATGTACAGTGAGGTTGGATGATGAGGAAATGGAAAATGTGAGTGCGTTTAAGTACTTGGGTAGTGTGATGAGTAAGGTTGGAAGTTCAGAGGGTGAAGTGCTTGAAAGGGTACAACAAGGAAGAAAGGTTGCTGGTTCCCTGAAAGCAGTGATAAGAAACAGGGAAGTGAGCATTGACGTTAAGGAGTTACATGACAATATTGTGATACCAACTCTAACGTATGGAAGTGAAGCTTGGACGTTGTTGGAAGGACACAAGTCAAGAGTGAGAGCAGTGGAAATTAGTTATTTAAGAGGAGCCTGTGAAGTCACATGGAGAGACAGACTGACAAATGAGGATATAAAGGAGCGTTGTGGTGTGGATGTGGATGTGATAGCAAGCATTAGGAGAAACATATTGAGGTGGTTTGGCCTTGTGGAGAGGATGGAGAGTGAGAGACTGATGAGGAGAGTGTATGTGAGTGAGGGGGAGGAGGGGAGAGGGAGGGGGAGGCCAAGGATGAGATGGTGGGATGGAGTGGCGAGGTATATGAGAGAGGGGGGGGTGAGCTGGGAGCAGGGCAGTGAAATGGCGGGGGATAGGGAGACATGGAGGCGATTGTTTGTGGCCACCCCTCATGGGATTAAGGCATCTGGCAATAGATAGATAAATTTGTGTTCCATTTCTTCCCCTGAAATTGCGAATCCCATGAATTTTCATCAAACCGTACAGCCTTGAGTGTGCCCAGGAATGGTACCCAGACGTAAGCTGGCCAGTAATGGCGAGTCTGGAGGGTGACGTCACCTCGCGCAACTCTCAAATTTCATTGCCAGGCCAGCTGACTTCCCGCATGAGCTCGAGTTTTTCCGTGTGTTTACATGACCCGTCTCATTATGCTGAGCGTGTTAGACCAAAAACTTGTTATATTCAAGGATTGAGTGTATTCATCATTCTTTTTCTGTGTCTGCCCTCCTTTCTTCATATTTCTCCCATCTTTCCTGTCACTTCTTATTGCTTTTCTTTCCTTTACAGGTGGCTTTACATTGAGTGACAAGCCAAATGGTTTCCTGTAAGCCAAGAAACCATTTACTACGCTGGGTGGTAACCATATAACCAAACCATAAGTGCTCCCTACGTGTCAGCAAGCGGGTTGGTGGAGGATTAGTGCCCCTCCCCATAAAATAAATAACTCAAAGTCAAATGGCCACCCCTTATGTGATTGTGGCATCTGGCAATAGATAAATAGATAGAGTGTATTCAAAAGTACACACAAGTTAATTCTCCATTTGGCTGAAGTTTATAAAACACATGACTCACTTGGTTAAGTGGTTGGTGGGGGCACTTACCATCCTCTCACACGATGTAGTGCTGCTCTCGGATGCCAACCCATCCCTCTCTCATCCTTCTTTCCATGTTTCCTCTTCTGTATTTCATTCCTTCATTCTTTCCTCTTCCTTCTGCCTATGAGTGGCTTTACACTCCCTCATCTGTATTCTTTCCTTCACTCTTTCCTCTTCCTTCTGCCTATGGATGACTTTACACATTGTGACAAGCCAAATGGTTTCCTGTACACCAGGAAACTATTCAATATGCTGGAAGGTAACCATATAACCAAATTATGGTGCATGGTGGTTTAGTGGGTAATTAAGGCACTCCAATCAGATTGAGCCTGTGTAGGTTTATATCCAAGGAGTGGTTGGGGTTTATTGCTCACATAATGCCACTCAGGGATGAGTGAGGCTTGTCACTCTAATTGTGAATGTCAGGACCAACTTGCCTAGTCCTGGGCTTCTACGCTTTTAATGGGGCGGCATTGGATTGGATGGTGGATGGATGGGTGACTCACTTGGTTGGCCAGGAAAAGAAATTCAATGAGACTTGTGGTTTTGCCTTTTGCTCATGATCAGTTTAAAGTGAGGAAGAGTGGTTGAGTGTGTAAGATGCTAGCAAGTTTTAAAGTACCGTTGCATCCTAGGGACTGGTTACACATGCGCTACTGAGGCTCTGAACCTCCAGTTGGACAACTCTGGTGTAGAAAAGAATGACAGTTACATGACAGTTACCAAAACTTCTTATTTTCCATTCCTAACCCTAACAGTCGAGGTAGCTTCAGCTCTGGCACATGTTCATACAATATGCTGTCTTTTCCAGAGTTTAAACATGATTGCAAGCCAACAACCAACCTGAATGGGAGGGGGCATTAGTACCTCATCTTTGTCCACCCTCCTGATGACAGCCAATTAAGATGTCCAGTTTCATTGTTTGACACATTGTCTCTCAATTTCTTCAGCATTCATGGCCTTTCCTCTAAATTCCTCTGCATTGAATATCATCATTCTTCCTCCAAACCCCGCCTTCTTTTCCTTAATGAAACTCAGCTGACCAAAATAACTGATAATAGCTCTCATTCTACATTGGTTGGTGGGGGTGCTCACCATCCACTCAATCAATGTATTGCTGCTTTTGTGTGCCTGTCTTTTCCTCTCATGCATCCTTCTTTCCTTCCTTCCTCTTCTGTCTCTCTTGCCTTCATTCTTTCCTCTTCCTTCTGTCTACAGGTGACTTTACACTGAGTGACAAGCCAGTTGGTTTCCTGTACACCAGGAAAGCATTTACTATGCTGGATGGTAGCCATATAACCAAATTATGGCACCTGGAGGTTTATTGGGTAATTAAGATGCTCCAGTTGGATTGAGCCTGTGCAGGGTTATGTCCAAGGGGTGGTTGGAGTTTATTACTCACATAATGCCACTCAGGGATTAGTGAGGCTGGCCACTCTCATCTTAAATGTCAGGACCATCTTGCCTAGCCCTGAGCTCCTACGGTTCTCATGGGGCAACACTGGATTGGATGATGAATGAATGAAATATCCCTTTACTCTTTAGATTTTCTCGTAGCTACTCAGTTCATAGCTGTAGATGATGGTTGGATTGTTTCAATAGACTTAGCCTCTGTTGTTATGTTCCCTTGGTGTATCTCTGTGTTTAACATGTTGATCATGCCAAATGTATGTGATAGGTAGTAATGGTAGGGTAATGACTTAGAAAAATATTTGTTTTCAACAGCACCCCAGCGAGACACCCCACGACGATCATCCCGGTCAGTGCAGAGGTACGGTCATCTAGACATTGAATCAGAGGTTGGTATTGACTCTGATCCAGATTTTCACCTCAGTGATTCAGATGATGATCCAGACTTCAACCCTGTCAAGAAGGTATGTCAGAGTAACCCTAAATCTATAGAACCTTTTGAGTGCACTGGATTTCTAAACTCCTTCAGTCTAGTGATATTCTTCTTACAATCAGTTAATTACATTCAGCTTAGGAGAGAAATTTCAGTCTGGAGGTCTTAGAGGTATTTCATTTTGAAAGATCCTTTGTACTGTACAGTATATTGTATCACATCATTTGGAGGTAGCAATAAACCAAGAAGTCATCATACTGAAGGGGATGTATCTTGTACAGTACAGTAATCCCGCATATTTCGCGGTAGTTACGTTCTTGTAACCCCCGCGAAAAGTCAATTCCGCGAATACTCTATTAACAATTGAAAACTTGCACTTGTGTCCACCATGCTGCCCATCACACAGTCCATGTCCATACTGATTGCGAGAAAATTCCCCGTCAAAACATGGACGATTCCCCTTCAGAACAATTCGCACCCTGGACGATTCCCCGCCATTCTATAAATATCCTAATCAATACTTTCATCAATATACTTATTATTAATTAATCAATACTTTAATAACTATATTTCAGGGGGATCCAGCAAAGTCTATGTTCTGTAGCGTAGGTTCTGGATATTATTTATTAGTTGCACCTTTAGTCAATAATTAACTTGTTTCTTCCTCGCTGTAGTCGCCTTTGAATTATATTCTAGCGTCACCCATAGCTATCTTTATTAATGAAGGCGAATTGTTTTGTGTTTGTTGTGACTGCGAATTGTCCCGAAACCTCCATACTCATCCCGAAATACCTTCTTACAAGATTGAAAGCACATACTCCATTATGAAGGAAAAACGTAAACACCGTACTGTAATACACAATTATCTACACATTTATTAACAAAACAGTACAAAATAAAAAGATGCATTAACTGGTGATAGCAAACACTCGCACGGTCGTTTCTTAGCTTGTCCAGTAACACAATTTTCTCTGCTAAGGTCATAACTTGATCGTTTTGTCACTTTGGAGTTCTTACTAATTGTATTATTAGCCTTTGGTGAGGCTGGCTTACGTCCTGGGGCCATGTGGAAAGCAAGTGGGAGGCAAGAGGCTCATATCATAGTGTGGTTACAACCACAACAGCCACTTAAGGCAGTCAGGCGTGGACTGAAGAATGCGAGGCAGAGAGCAGTGTTGCCATATCCAAACAACGAAATTATGCTAGGGCAATGAAAAAATTATGCTAGATTGAGCATATTTGTTCCAAGTAAAAAATGAATTATGCTAACTTGAAGCTAAATGATAAAATTCTATACATATTCGTGCAGCATATTAATTATATATTGTTTACTATGAAAATATTAAAATGAACCTACATACAGTAAGAGGATAAATATCGGTATCTACCCATACTGCTTTTTCCCACGAAACTTACGTTTTTCTGATGGATTTTGATGTGATTCGTTCGATTTTGAGCATCATTTCCGTCGGAAATAACCAGATTTTGAGATATGACCCCCCCCCATCCCCCTGAAATAGTGAGGGATCTTTGGGGAATCGGGGGTTATAGGGAGGGGGGGAAACACAGAAAATGGTCATTTCCGACTGAAATGAAGCTGAAAATCGAATGAATCATACCAAAATCCATCGGAAAAACCTAGGTTTCATGGGTAAAGTACAAAGCTCAAACTTATCCTAACCTAACCGAACCTAACCTAAAACCTAACCTAACCTAACCTAATCCAACCTAACCTAACCTAACCTAACCTAATCCAACCCAACCAAGCCCAAACTGAAAGTAACCAACTATTCAAACATCTTACCTTATTCGTCTCTCTCTCTCTCTCTCTCTCTCTGATTTGTAGCTTTTATAAAATTATTCTAAAAATATTCCATTCCATTCTGAATTATGCTAGAATGATTCTAAAACTTCTAATATGCTAAAAAATATTCCAGACTCGAAAATTTGATCAAAATTATGCTAAAAGAATAAAATTATGCTAGATATGGTAACACTGGCAGAGGGGCCATGGGAAAGGGACAGAGGGTGGCGTGAGTACCGCGCTACAATTGGAAGCTGCGGGAATTTCAATTTTTTTTTTTTCTGTATATTCAAGGATATTTTTGTTGAACTTATTAATGCTAAGAAAATCCGCGAGAGGGCAAAACCGTAGACAAAAAATCCGCAAAAAATGCGGGATTACTGTACTCTGTTTTTCCTGGTGAGAGAGGATAGTGTTTGGAAACTCCCTGTACTGTTGTTTGCAGATGATACTGTGTTGTTGAGTGAAGATGAAGGGGAGCTGCAAGGCTTGGTGGATGAGTTTGAGAGAGTGTGTAAGAAACGGAACCTAAAGGTGAATGTAGGGAAGAGTAAAGTGATGGTCTTTGAGAGAGGTGAAGTCAGTGAATGTATAGCGAGGTTGGATGGTGAGGAATTGGAAAATGTGAGTACGTTTAAGTATTTGGGTAGTGTGATGAGTAAGGATGGAGGTTTGGAGGGTGAAGTGCTTGAAAGGGTACAGCAGGGAAGAAAGGTTGCTGGTTCCTTGAAAGCAGTGATAAGAAACAGGGAAGTGAGCATGGAAGTAAAAAAGTTACTACATGACAGTATTGTGATACCAACTCTAACGTACGGAAGTGAAGCTTGGACGTTGTTGGAAGGACACAAGTCAAGAGTGAGAGCAGTGGAAATGAGTTATTTAAGAGGAGCTTGTGGAGTCACGTGGAGAGACAGGCTGACGAATGAGGATATAAAGGAGCGTTGTGGTGTTGATGTGGATGTGATAGGAAGCGTTGTGAGGAACACACTGAGGTGGTTTGGCCATGTGGAGAGGATGGAGGGTGAAAGACTGACGAAGAGAGTGTATGTGAGTGAGGTGGAGGGTGGAAGAGGGAGGGGGAGACCGAGGATGAGATGGAGGGATGGGGTGGAGAGGTATATGAGAGAGGGGGGTGTGAGTTGGGAGCAGGGTAGTGAAATGGCGGGGGACAGGGCGACTTGGAGGCGATTTGTTTGTGGCCACCCCAAACGGGATTGAGGCGTCTGGCAATAGATAGATAGATAGATAGATAGATAGAAACAGTATGAACTGGAGAGGTTAGATAGTGGTCTTCATTAACCCCACTTTAACCAGAGAATCTTTCTTATGGAAAGTAAAATAATCTGAAAGCAGCAGTAATAAGCAAAGCAAAGACCACCTGAATCAAGATGTTAAAGTGTATCCATTAGCACTGAGAATGTTAATTAAATAGTTTTTAACATGTCTGCTGACATCATGCAATGTTTTACTGTAAACATGCCGATGACAACAAATTAGTACGAGCTATAAAAAACTGTGAACAGTTACAGTAAAACCTCACTATAACGGACTAATTGGGGCCCAAGCCATTCTGATACAAGCGACATCTGGACTTCCCCTGCTAACCCGGACTTTTTCTGATATGTCACACTTTAGTCTGGATCGCACCAACATCTTTTTTTCATTAGCACTGTTGTTTGACTACTTGTTTCCAACTTATATCCAGCACACTACATCTTTAAGATCCTAACCCACTCCAATACCCATCCAACAACCATCATCAGGGTCACGACAACCACCCAGCGCCCATCCAGTGCCCATTATCAAGGTCAGGACAACTTTAACAAACATCCTTTTCCTTCACCATCCCCATGCCCAAGCTGGACTGAGGTCAGGCAGTCTGGACCGCTTCTGGCATTACCGGACTATTCCTTACACATAAGAATTTAATCCAATGGGCTCCTGGAGTCCGAGAAAAGCTAATTGTGGTATATTGAAGTCCTACCATCCACTCACTCAATGTAGTGCTGCTCTCGGGTGTCTGCCCTTTCCGCTCCATCCTTCTTTCCATCCATCTTCTTCTGTCTTTCTTGCCTTCAGTCTTTCCTCGTCCTTCTGCATATGGGTGACTTTACACTCCCTCTTCTGTCTTTCATTCCTTCATTCTTTCCTTGTCCTTCTGCCTGTTGGTGACTATACACTGAGTGACAAGCCAAATGGTTTCCTGTACACCAGGAAACCATTTACTACACTGGGTGGTAACCATATAACCAAATTTTGGCACCTGGTGGTTTAGTGGGTAATTATTGTGCTCCAATCGGATTGAGCCAGTGAAGGTTTATATCCAAGGGGTGGTTGGGGTTGATTGCTCATGTAATGCCACTCAGGGATGAGTGAGGCTGGTCACTCTCATCTTAAATGTCGGGACCAACTGCCTAGCCCCAGGCTCCTACGCTCCTCATGGGGCAACATAGGATTGGATGATGGATGGATGGATGAAGTCCTTTACATTGAGGTTTTACTGTGTATATGGGAAGGGAATAGAGGTCATTGGTACGTTTATCCGACCCTACTCTGCCATCCCAAGCACTCGTGCTGTTACTTTTTCTCGGATTTTTTCACCCACATGTTTACATGTTTATGATACATGGAGTAATTTTGTTATATCTCCCGCGCATCACAGAATGGGTTAGGAGACTCAAAAACACATTGCCAGGTGTGCCAGATGAATCTATTCACATCTGTAAGAAAAAGAAATTGATTTTAAAACTTTGAAAGAAAAATGATCTTAGTGGTAGGTGGGGGCACTCACCATCCACTCACTCAGTGTAGTGCTGCTCTAAGGTGACTGCCCTCTCCACACTTCCTTCCATCTTTCCTTTCTTCCACTTGTCTTTCTTTTCTTCATTCCTTCCTTTTCCTTCTGTCTATGGGTGACTCCACACTGAGTGACAAACCAAATGGTTTCCTGTACACCAGGAAACCATTCACTATGTAACCATTTAACCAGTGTATGGTGCCTGGTGGTTTAGTGGGTAATTAGTGCACTCCAGTCAGATTGAGTCTGTGTTAGTTTATATCCAAGGGGTGGTTGAGGTTTATTGCTTGCAGCTCGCATAATGCCACTCAGGGATGAGTGAGGCTGGTCACTCTCCATCTTAAATGTGAGGACTGACTTGCCAAGCCCCAGGCACCTATGCACCTCATGGGACAACACAGGATTAGATGATGTATGTGATGTGTGAAAAAATGGTTTGTAGGCTGGCCAGAGAAGTCTGTAAATTTCTGAACCCATGGCCACTGGGGGATTAATGTCTTATAGGTGACGATGTATTGTTGCATGTAATATTTTATGGCAGTGGTCATCTTGAAATGCTTTCATGCAACCACTTTTCTTACAGACTACAACTGTTGTGAGTGATGAGGACGAAGCAAGACCACGCCGAGGTCGGGGGAGGGGCAGAGGGGCAGGCGGTTACAGAGGTAAGTTGGAGGTTAAATAGTTGGTGTGTGTGTGTATATATATACATATATATATATATATGTATATATATATATATATATATGGATGGATATATATATATATATATATATATATATACATATATATATATATATATGGATGGATATATAAATATATATGGTTGTGAGGCATGTGTAAAGGTAAATCGGCATCTACGTGAATGGTTCACGATGTAAGAGTAAATTGACATCTAAGTGAATGGTTCACGATTTAAGGGTAAATGGGCTTCTAAGTGACTGGTTCACGATGTAAAGGTAAATGGGCATCTAAGTGAATGGTTCATGATCAATGTGGGCTTGCGACAGGGTTGTGTGATGTCCCCCATGGTTGTTCAGTATGTGTATATATGCAGTATATATACAGTACATTCCCCTAGTATGCGAGTATATGGGCGGCAGGGGACGTCGCGTACTAGGAATTTGCGTACTGTGAATACGTAAACTTATGGGAAAAATTACATATCAGCAGCTCCCCCCTTCATGGGCAACCCTTGAGACGCCTTTCAGACCTAAGTATTGTACTATACAGGGAAACTATCTAAGACATACTACCTAAGATAAAGTGAACCAACAAGATTATGGCTGTTCACCTTTACCCAAGAGGACAACAGGCATGATGGAGGTAAGAAGAGGATCTGAGGCAGGATTAGGCACCTAGCGTGCATCTCCTGCATCACCCACCACACCACCCGACGCACCACCTTCCTCACCACTTTCGTCACCAGCACTTTCGACACTTTCGCTAGCTAACGCACTCACTTTGTTCATAAACCCTTCAAAGTCTATTTTTGACACCTCAGACATCGAATCAGTCTCTTGATCCTCCTCAGGATATGGCTTTTCTGATGTTGAAGGGAGTGATTCCTCATTTTGTTCAAGCCGAAGGTAAATGGGTGATGAGTGTTTGCTTCCGTCTGTTTACTTCCTGCTTGTACTTGTCGGTGTAGTAGCAAAAGGTTTTGTCCAGTGAAGACATCACCTCCTCCACTCGCAACTGAGAGCGTTCGATGTCCTTGAATTCTTCCTTGAATTTATGAAAGGCACACAGTACCCAGCAGATCTCCATCATAGACAAATCTTCACTCTCCATCACTGGTGTTGCTGGCTTTTCTGCTACGATCTCCTGCTCTGCGTCGGCCTCATCCACTCGCTGCACAATTTCCTGGGGATCCTGCTCACCTGCTGCTGAATGTAAACCCCTGATCTCCTCCAGCAAGACAGCCTGAAACCCGGGCATAGCTCGTGCACCTGTGAGAGAGACTACCTCGGCAGCGACCAGGGACTGAAAGCCGCTTCCCGGTGCAATTTCACACAGGTGCGGTACAAGGAGACGCCAAGCATGGTTAATTGTTGCAGTGGTTATATCTGCCCAAGAGGACAACAAGAGAGTGATGGCATCCTTGAGGTTGAATGACCGCCAAAAGCCATTATAGTCTTCTCAGGAGTTGAAGTTGGTTGTGTGGGTGCTGTGCATGGTGAGATTGAAGCGGGTGGTGAGTCCAAACCATCCTCGGCGTCCATGACATCACTCCCAGCTGTGTTCAAGTCAAGAATTGCCTGCAGTTCCTCACAGCTGTCGGTCTTGCTGCAGAGGTGATCGTAGAGGTGTTGGTGGTATCGCTGCTTGACTGTTGCAATCAGCTCCTGGTCTAGCGGTTGGATGAGAGAGGTTGTTCTTGGGGGCAGAAAAACGATCTTGCATTCCTTGCTGAGGTCTGCTAGCCAGGTTGGATGACTTGGGACATTATCAAGGATGAGAAGCACCTTGAGGGGATGCCAAGTTCCTGGGATTTTGCCTTGGCATTAGGGATGAAATGCCGCAACAGCCACTCGGAAATGATGCTACTTATCATCCAACTATTGGAGTTGCTGTACCAGTATATCTCACTGTCATCCATGCAGCACAGATTCTTGTAACATCTGGAGTGTGCTGCAGTATGCACCACAACAGGCCGCATCTTGTGTGAGCCTGATAAGTTCACGGCGAACATGACTGTTGTCTTGCTCTTGTCGATTTTTCTGCCCCAGGCCTGGCGCTGGTGCTTACTAATATAAGTACACTTCGGCATAGCCTTGTAGTATAGGGCTGTTTCATCAGTGTTATAAATTTGGTCCCTGCTGTAGCTGCCCTCGTCTATTATCCCCTTTAGGATGGCTGGATAATCCCTGGTCGTCATTTCATCTGCTGATGCACGCTTCCCTGTGAGGTGAATGTGACATAGCTCCTTCCTCTTCAGAAAGCGGCAAAGCCATCCCACGGAGGCTTTAAATGGTTTCTTTACAGCAAGCTTCAGAGCTCCAGCTTTGTAGAAAATGTTGCCCTGGTCCCTGATGTAGTGCCCGTTCAGTGGAATTCCTTCCTTCCTTCTTCCTCAGGATAAATGTAGCCAGGTACCGCTCCATAAGAATTATAGCCTGGTTAGTCAGCCTGCTTCTCCGTCCAATGCCGCTGTCCCATATGTCTTCACAGTCTTCTTTATGGCCTCCCTGTTAGCCCATATAGTTCGTATGGACGATTCTGCCAAGCCTAGTTCCTTGCCAATGGCTGTGTTACCCTTCCCACTCTCCTTCTTCCTAATGACTTACATCTTCATGGCATGGGTGATGCACTTCTTCCTGGAGGAGGGGACAGACCTCCTGGCTCACAGAAAAAATAGCCTCAGAGTACGTGGGGACGTACCTGGAACAGCGAGTGTACCCTCTGTGCGCTTGAGTTTCCTCTGGTGGGACTCTCTCTCACCTCGCCACCCTCCAAGTGGCGCATATGGGCATTGCATGATGAGTGAGCAGCATTGACGTCACAAGGTGGGCGGAGCGTAAGTAACCGTTATCGCTTCTTGGGGGGGCAGTGTCGCGTACTCAGGGTAACCCCAGATTTGGGCCACTCTTCGTTCCCCGTCTCGCCTACAAGGAGTTCAATTCTCGTACTTTAAAAAAAAAAACGTACAAGGGGGATCGCGTACTTGGAACTTGTGTACTGTGGGGATGTACTGTATATATATATATACAGTATATATATATATATATATATATATATATATATATATATACACACAGCAAGCTCGCCCCCAACACGTGGGTTTCGTTCCTAACGTTCGAAACCGCTTAAGTTTTAACTACTACTTGTTTTGCTCCCAAGATCTCCTAAACGTGGTCTTTTGCTGTTATCTGCCATTGGTAATCAATATAAAGCACTTTAAGTGGTTAGAAGGTTTATTTAATGTTATAACTTACAAATACAGCACTGCACAGCAAAACTTTAACATACAAATACCTAAACACAAGGCAACATTCTGATGCCGAAACCAGTCGGCGTCGGAATGTTGTGTTTACGTATTTGTATGTCGAAGTTTTGCTGTGAAGTACTGTATTTGTAAGTTATAACATTAAATAAACCTTCTAACTACTTAAAATGCTTCATATTGATTACCAATGGCAGATAACAGCAAAATACCACGTTTAGGGAGTCTAGGGAGCAAAATGGTTTCTGGACTATTCGCTGTCAAGCCAGTTCGCCGTCACAACGATAACAAGACACCATAGACTTTGATGGATCCCCCTGAAATATAGTTATTAAAGTATTGATTAATTAATAATAAGTATATTTATAAAAGTATTGATTAATTAATATATTTATAGAATGACGGGGAATCATACAGGGTGCGAATTGTCCTGATGGGGAATCGTTCGTGTTTTGACGGGGAATTGACATGATGGCGAATTGTCTTGGAACCCACCGTTCGTGTATAATCTATAACTGGTTACAAGGCTTTATTTAATGCTTTAACTTTCTTTAAGTGCTTCAACTTACAAGTGCATACCAGAATAGTAAATATTTAACTTACAAATACAGTACTGTGGAAAAGCAGTACAGCAAATATTTAACAAACAAGTAAAAAAGGTAATATTCTGATGCCTATCAGAAAACTGGTTATAAGACTTTATTTCTTGCTTGAACGTTATTTAATAATACTTTAACTTGCACATAAACTTACCAGAACAGTACTGTAAATATTTTACTTACAAATACAGCACTGAGGAAAAGCAGTACAGCGAATCACATCACGTGATCAAAACAAACCGTGCGTGCTGAGCTGATGTTCGAGGATTTGGCCTATCAAAGGCCTCTCTTGCGTAAATATGTAGTTTTCGTAATGGTTCTTTAATCTTACATTATCTTATACATATCCCAGCACTAACCGTGTATAATTGCGAGCGCGTTCGGTGAGAACGTGTTCCGGGCAAGTTTGCTGTATATATATGTATCAAGTTTGCTGTATATATATATATATATATACACACAAGTAATCCCTGTACTATCCAGATGCCCACTTACCAGACATTGTGGACCTGGGCCCGGATGCACAAACGGCCTTAAGGCTACACATGGCCTTAAGTTGGGTAGTTTAAGGCCGTAGGTTGCTAGAGCCCATGAACAAAGCACCTACAGGAGGGTAAGCCTCGGTAAGACCACCTCAGCCACTGAGGCTGCGTCGGGGCAGCCTTACCTTACTGAGACCTGTAAATAAAATTGCTCTGATTTGATATTCTCTATAGCACAAACCAGACCAGACTTGTTATTGGTTATCTCGGTATGGAGTAGATGGTTGCCTGTGAACTAGATCATGTTTTGTGAAGGGAATGGAGGTTTCTTGGATCCACTGAACCCCCTTAACATAAATGATGAACATACATTGAGACAATATAGCCTCCCCAGGAGCGAATTCCTTTGTTTAACAAAACTGGAGCCTCATATTGGGAGTGTCATGCTACACTCCCATGCCATTCCTGCCCACACAAAATTTTTTTTGGCAACACAGACGTTCTACGTTAGTGGGAATTTTCAGTGTTGTTGGAGATACCAGTGGTAGTCATCAATCAAGTGTATCCAAAGTGACATCACGTGTGACAGATGGTTTCTACAGAAAAGAACTCAGAAAAATTTTGATGACCAGTGGTTTGCTGAGAAGGACAGAGACTAGAGGGTTACCACAGAATTTAAAAAAAAAAAAAAAGTGCTTTGGCCCCCCTGGGGAGGGGGGGAGGGAAGGATACATCCCTAGTATCCCTGCTTATTAGAGGCAGCTAAAAGGGGTCATTTTGTCTCCAGTCTTTCTCTCCTTACTGTCCTCTTCTGTCTACTGTCCTACCCCCTTTCTTGATGTTTGCATGTTTCTTCTGGCCTTTGTTTTCCATCTACTCTTACATGGCAATTCAGCCATATTATGGCTTGATGATAATTTTTCACTATTCCTAACTTCGTAAAGTGCTTTGGAGCAGTTGATTGAACCCTCATACCAATTTAGGCCCCAGATCATACAGAGCCTGTATATATTTGTCAGTTGCAAAGGGTTCCATTCACTGGACGTGCAAGTTTTTCGTGACAGAAACAAAATGATAATGAGCTCTAATGACATATCCTGGCAGCACTCACGCTGCTTATATCTGGGCTAATTCTAACCTCTACCAGTGATCTGAACCAAGGTATCTATGGTGACAGTTTTCTGCTGGGTAACTGTGGTGGCTGATTACTTTGTGTGAAG
Source organism: Coenobita brevimanus (assembly GCF_032717465.1). NCBI lineage: Eukaryota > Metazoa > Arthropoda > Malacostraca > Decapoda > Coenobitidae > Coenobita > Coenobita brevimanus. The sequence goes on along the minus strand of NC_136959.1, from coordinate 54,801,699 downwards.
TTAGACAATGGTTAGGTAAAACATGGCAAACATAATAAGTTCCCATTCAAATTGCTGTTTTGTTTCTTTACTCCTAAACTCTCTATCTTACTAATGTTTAAAGGTTGTATTGGTGTAAAGCTCTTCAACACTAATATCGGGACATCTAGTTTTTGTGCTCGACATTGTTTGCAATTAATTACTGGTACTTCACTTGCTTATCTTTGACTGTTGTGTTCCTTGACTGTTGTGTAAATGTTGCCCGCATTGTGTGAAAATAAGGTACTGTATAGAATGCCTAGGTATTCTATAGAAGGTCTAGCATTTTTGGGCAAAGTATGAAATAAGCTTATTTCATTCTTACTTTATATATTTTACCAAGAAATTTTAATAGAATGCCTAGGTATTCTGTAGAATGTCTAGCATTGTTATGGCACAGTGTAATATAATAAACAACAGGGGGTTAGGCTGGGATACCGGTAATCTAAATTAAGTTTGTTAGGGTAGACTAGATTAGGTCAGGTTAGGTTAGGTTAGGTAAAATTAAGGAGAACGCTATGTTCAGCGTTTACCTAAATTAACCTAACCTAACCTAGCCTAATCAAACCTAAACTTAGCATAGACTGTCCCAGCCTAACCTAACTGCAGCCTAAATTAACCTGCCATAAATGAAATATCTGATATCACAGTTTGCCTGTTTGCTGCAGCTTGGTCGTTTCACACATTGCCCAAAACAAACTCGGTAATCTACAGAATATCAAGGAAATGTGTACAGCTGATTTTATCTTATACCTTGTCTTGAAGTTTTAGGCCTTACATAGTTTACCTAGGCATTCAATACAATGACGGGTTTCTCACCATGCCGGTAACTTGAACACTCACTCTTGCCTCTCACCCCCAGCTGATTCATAAAGCTCTGTGATTGGCCCAATGTTTCTGTGTTCTGCCGTCTGATTGGTTGGCAGGGTCTCAGCTGACGCACGAGATTTTCCCCCAGACATTCCCTGCAGTTAAGGCTAGCCTTAGTTAAGGCCCATGCACGAAACTTAAGTCAGCCGTAAGACAAGGCATGGGGTCGTCGTGCATGGGCCTTTGAGGGACCCATAGGGTCGCCTTTAATATTTCATATAAGGCCAGCCTTAAGGCTGCCTTCTGACGGAGTTTTGTGCATCCCGGCCCTGGACCTTCAGAACCCAAAAATGGGCAAAAAAAGAAAAGAAAAATCCCCCCCCCCCCAAACGATTATTCCCCCCCCCCCCTCCTGAAATTTGGAATTGCTGTATGGCGCTGAACAGCTGCTTACACCATGGCCCCTTTACCCCTTCCTTCCTCCCCCCTCCCCTGTCAGGGTTGCCATTTGGTATTTTTCATTACCAAATATGAGCCAATTTGGTAATGAAAAATTCGTGTGGTAATGAATCAGAATAATGCTTTACCAAATGGATTTTTCACCTGTATGAGGATACACAGGATGGAGATGGTGGATTGTCTGCTCTCTCTGATTAATGTGCTAGCCTACATAGCGTGAAAATAATCAACATGCTGTTTATTATAAGGAGAGTAATTACATGTATTTCCTATCTATCTATCTATATACCTAGGCTGCTTCCCCCAAGGAAAGGGAGGTAGCCGAGACAGGACGACACACTCTCCATTTACTCATCCATTCAAACATTCATTCACATCTTAGCCCCAAAGGGGAGAACGGACAGATCCTCACCGCACCACACCGCACAAGGGTCAACTGCGCAATGCAATCAGTGACATCTGCAGCAGGGCCCGACAGCAGAACTGGTTTACCCCTGCCACATCATAACAGACCCATCCCCTTACCCGCACCTGACCTGACTAGCTGATCAGACCAAATGCGGGAGAATATCCCCTCAGAGCTGCGTCATCACTTATTCATTCACAATTTCTCTCCATTTATTTCTGTCACACACAGCCACTCTTCCTTGCTCAACAGACATCCCTCTCGCATCCAGCGCTCTCTTCACACTGTCCATCCATCCTATTCGTGGTCATCCTCTCAGCCTTACACCTCTCACATCAGATCTAGTTATCTTTTTCACCAATCGCTCATTATCCATTCTCTCCTTATGCCCAAACCATCGCAACACCCTCTGCTCAACTCTACCAGCCATCTCCCGAACAACTCCAGTTCTCCTTCGCACTTCATCATTTCGCACCCGATCCATACGCGTCACTCCACACATACTCCTCAGACACCTCATCTCCATTACATTCAAACTTTTCCTCTTGTATATATAATTGATGAAGAATAAATGCAAGCTTTATGAATTTGGTAATGAAAAGTTAGATTTGGTAATGAAAATTGAGGAGTTTGGTAATGTGGCTGTTGTGATCTGGCAACTCTGTTTCCCCGTCACCAACACTCCAACAGTTACTGCTTAACTTCGATTGCAAGTGGATGCTTATCGCAGTGGATGCCACATGTGCTCGTTTTTTTTTTTTTTTTTCTTTATTTTTTAATAAACAGTAAATAAACTGCAATACCTCACCAGTAGACTACACAGGAATTTAGTGTTGTGCAGTGTTAAGAAATTAGAATTTGGAGTGCAAAGGATTAACTGTGGGATGCAAACTGGCGGTTGAAACTGGCGTGGTGCAATTAACAATGGGTAGTGTTAAACAATTATAACTCACAGTTTACCGTTAGTGCGTCACAACACTAGATTACTGTACATGCTTCAAGAGCATTTTCACCACTGCCAAAGCCATAAGAAGGTGGCCACAGATGTGCTGTAAGTACCTTGACTGAGGTACAGTCACTTCTAATTCCTCATTCTTAGGTTCCATTTCATTTATTTCATGCTTTATGTCCATTATTGGTGTGAATAGGGTCTTAAATAGGTTTAAATAGGTGCCATGCATGTCCAGTAGGGAGTTATTTATAGTCGTTCTATTTTATGAAGGAAGTTTGAGTGGGGCGCTCTAGGACCTCACTCTGTTAGCTCTGTTGCCACATCATTGCTGCACACGTGCTCTCTCTCTCTCTCTCTCTCTCTCTCTCTCTCTCTCTCTCACACACATATTAACTACTACTAATTTTCTTTTCTTTATTTTTTCTCTTGTTTTCAACTTTTTTCCACACCATCCCTGAGGGTAAAAGTCTATAGGTGCTTTTTTTTTTTTTTTTTTTTTTTTTTTTTTAAAGCTTCCATGGCGGGAGACTGACCGAGTATGACCCGCTCACGCAGGGCTGTCCCTCGTGTCACCACCTGACAACGTCGCAAAAGCAGCGCTGACAAGTCTTATGAGCTTTATACTAGACTGTAGCTTTTTTATTGAATTACATCTGTACAGAGTGTTTAAAATTCATTTATAAATAGTTACTAGCTTAAAATAGGAGAGTGAGAGAGAGAAAGAGAGAGCTGAGCACAAGTAATTACACGTGTATCGGCAGCGATGTGGCAACAGAGCTAACAGTGTGAGATCCCAGATTGCCCCACCCAAACTGCCTTCATAAAATAGAACGACTGTAGATGGCTTTCAAAGTTAGGCTGGGTTAGGGACCTTAAGTACCAGTCCAGCAAGCAGGTGCTGACTTTCCGGATGGGACCACTTTCTGGACATGCCTTTGGCTCTATTACATCGGAGAGTGGAGGGATTACTATATATATATATATACATATATATATATATATATCTCTCTATTGCCAGACGCCTCAATCCCGTTTGGGGTGGCCACAAACAAATCGCCTCCAAGTCGCCCTGTCCCCCGCCATTTCACTGCCCATATATATATATATATATATATATATATATATGTATGTATGTATGTGTGTATGGACGTATGTATATTGTTACGACATGGTGGGGCTAAAGGCATATCTGATTGCCTGTAAAGTGTGCAACGGAAATTTTAGAATACCAAGTGGTGGCTAGCCACACCAATTCGTAGGGGGAAAATAATGATCAAGTGTAAAACATACCAATGACAAGTGGGAGAATGTAATAGGCAATTAAAAATACTTAAATTAATTTACTTAACACTAACTTAAAGCTACAAGAACAAAATCAAACAGGTTCGAACAGGATTGTGAGACTAGCTTTAGCAGAAATTATCCTAAAGTTCCAAACGTCAATAATAAAGATAAACCAGAATTCAAACTAGCCCTTGGGTTGTAAAACCGCTGGGGGTCGCAATAAAGACTTGGCATAAAAGTAAAGACACACTCTTGACACTAATATAACATGTGACATTAGCTAGGGCAACAAGAATGATTCTGAATTAACAATTATTATAAATAATGACAGTATCAAAATAACAACCTAATAAATGTATCATGTGCTGACACTTAATAAACATTAACTCAGGTGTGGCAGATATACTGCTGTATTACACAAATGTCCCCAGAACAGAGCAATCCAACACACTGGTCTAACTCAAGCCGGTAACAAACTCGTGGTAGTCCCAACCCAGCTTAAATAGATAAACTCAGAGAAGCAAGAAGAGTAACTCTGGAAAGCAAGAAGCAAGAAGAGCAGAACAGAAACTCAAGGTCGAAACTGTGAGAGATACAGGAAGGTGGTTCGAAACAGCTCTAAAAACATCGACCCACAGCTGGGCCAGGCTGTTTCCTACGATCTGATATTTATAAACTCGATTCACAGGATGCTAAGCATGGTACTGACAAATGAATATTAAAGGTTCTGAATATTACATATGAATATAAGCAATATATATCGGCCACACATAACATGCCCACACCTAAGAAAGAATTTACCTTAGGGAAAATTTGTTCTTGAGTGCAGCAGGCTATCAGCAGTCATGTTAACAACCCTCTTGATATGCTCTATGTTCAGTTTATACTCTTGCAGAAAGCGGCTCCAGTGGGTTAGCCTTTTATTTTTACCTTTTAACTGGTTTAAAAACTTTGAGGGGTGATGAGCGGTGTAAACAGTGACTGTCAGCCCAAAAGCAGGTATATAAACAGAAAAATTCTGCAGGGCGAGTAGTTCCTTTTCAACAACTGAATAATTGCATTGAGCCTTAGAGAACTTTTTACTAAAATAGCAAGCAGGATGTTTTGTGCCCAGATTGTCGTCCTGTAGATGTACAGCTCCTGCTCTTACATTGCTGGCATCAATGGCGAGTGTGAAAGGCCTTGAAAAATTGGGAGCAAGCATCACAGGGTAACAACACAAAATTCCCTTAACAGACTTAAAAGCACTTTGACAATCCTCATTCCAACAGAATTTCTTCTCTTTCTTTAACAGATCTGTCAGTGGGGCCATAACAGTTGAAAAGTTCTTAATAAATTGTTGGTAATAACCAACTGTGCCCAAGAACCTTCGAAGCTCACGCCTGGGTTTCGGTGCTGCAAAGTTCTTAATTGCCTCCGCCTTTGAGAAGGGGGACAAACACGACCGTGACCCAAGATACTGGGCTTGAGCCTGAACAAATTCACACTTCTTCAAGTTAGCTACAAGATGAGCTTCGGAGAGCCTTGAAAGCAACATTTTTAATCGTTCTAGGTGGTCTTCCCAAGTATCACTGAACACTGCTACATCATCCAAGTATGCCACACAGTTTGGAAGCCCACTAACAACACAGTTCATAAGTCTCTGAAAGGTAGCGGGGGCATTTTTCATCCCATACGGCATCACATTACAACAATAAGTTTGACTGTCTGCCACAAAACACGAAACTTCTTTTGCTCGCTTCGTCAAGGGAACCTGCCAGAAACTCTTCTTAAGGTCCAGCTTAGTAATGTAGAGGGATGAACCAATGCGGTCAACACAATCTTCTAGGCAAGTCAGGGCACTGACTCTGCAGTAGTCGATGCAAAATCTTGCTGTCCCATCTGGCTTGGGCTTCAGGGTCACAGGGGAGCTCCACGGGCTCACATACGGGAAGACAAGACCATTGTCCAGCATGTACTTCAGCTTCTGGCGGAGGACTCCTAAGTGCTTGGGGCAGATACGATAAGGTGGCAGCTTAATGGGGAGTGCGTCATCCACATCAACGTCATGCTCGTTCCAGGTCATCCGCCCAGGGGAGCTACCAAATACATCCTCAAATGAAGAAAGAAGTGTTAATAGTTGTCGAAAATGATCGTCTGACAAATGTGAAACCTTTTCAGCAAGGGAAAAGCTGGGCACAGCAATGCTCTGCCAGGCACTTGCAGTATTGAAGTCGAAGTCCTCCTCATTTTGTTCCTGGGTTACCAAACTGCTGGGAACCTCCACACTCTGTTCAAGTGAGACTAGATGCACGGGTACTGGGGGCATCTGGAGTATGGTAATAAGGCTTCAGCATGTTAACATGGCAAAGTTGATGTTTCTTATGTCTGTCTGGTGTCTCCACTAAGTAATCAGTACTACCCACTTTACGCACCACTGGATAAGGGCCACAAAACTTAGCAGCAAGAGGCTGTCCTTGAAGAGGCAATAGCACTAACGCTTCATCACCAACCTTAAATTCTTGCAAACGAGCTCTCTTATCATACCACCTCTTCTTACTGGTTTGAGCCTGTTTCACGTTCTCTCTAGCGACATCCAAGCATTTAGTCATCCTGTTCGTGAAGTCACTAACAGACTCAAGTACACTATGGCTCATGGTGAAATCACAAGACCAAGCCACTTTTATGATGGATAATGGGCCTCTTACCATATGGGCAAATACTAGCTCATTAGGGGAGAAACCCAAACTCTCTTGAGGAACCTCACGGGTGGCAAACAAGAGGAATGGCACTCTATCCCAGTCTTTTGAGTGTTCCATGCAATACTTCCGAAGCTTCGTCTTCAGGGTCTGGTAGTATCTCTCTAGGGCACCCTGGCTCTTGGGATGGTATATGCTGCTCTTCACATGCGCAATACCAAGTTGGGCCATGGACTGCTGGAAGGCATTTGAAAGAAAATTAGACCCTTTATCAGATTGAATCTCCTTCGGCAACCCAAACTTAGTGAAGAAATCAAGCAATCAACAATTGTTATGGACTTCGGGGAACGAACAGGGATCGCCTCATGGTATCTAGTGGAAGAGTCAGTTATAGTTAATAGGTACTTATTACCAGAGGATGTAGGAGGCAGGGGTCCCACTGTATCAACTACAATACGAGTAAATGGAGGGTCAAAGGCAGGAATAGGAATGACAAGCAACTTAGGTATGGGTTGATTAGGCTTCCCCACCATCTGGCAGGTATGGCAGTACTGAACAAACTGGGCCACATCTGCTGCCATACCCAGCCAGTAGAACTCTGCTCGCAGCTGCTCTAGTGTCTTCCTGACACCCATGTAGCCAGAAAATGGGGAACAGTGAGCCAGCTCCAACAACTCCTTTCTACGAGCACTGGACACAACAGTCTGATGGCAATCCCATATTCCATCATCATTAACATACGGGGGATGCCAGCGCCTCCACAATACTCTATCCTTCACTTAAAAGCAATCGCCTTTTTCGACTTCGCAGTCCTCCACTGCAGCTAACTTGAGCTTCTGAATCTCTGAATCACCTGCCTGCAACTCCTTTAATCTCTCAACACTCACCTCCGCGACAGAGAGATGTATCATCTGGTAAATTCATGAACTGATATTCCAGGGAATAGCAATTGTTGGAGCCTTTCTCATTGGTGTCCTCTGTCGCCATCTCCAGGTTAGTTTCCACTATGGCCGAAAGATCACCAGACTCCCCTTCGCTGAGTGACATGTTTTCTCTGCTCTGCTCTACCCATGCCATGGATCTGGTCACAGCGCATGCTGGAAACACATCTGCATCCTCTTTATTAACCTGTGTGGGATCATCAGGTACAGGCGTCTCAGGCAATACAGGGGCAATACACTTATTCTCATCTGCCAAATCATTTCCCAGCAACAGGTTAACACCCTCAAGAGAAAGAGAGTCAGCTAGTCCGAGGTGCACTTGCCCTTCAAACAGGTTACATTTCAAGTCTCCAGTGACCACAGGGATTACCTTCGTACCAGTAACTCCTTAAATCATCACAAACTCCTTAGTTAGGACTTTAGTTTTAGGGTTTACCCACAATGAAAGCGAAGCTCCAGTGTCACGCAGAATACTGCTCTGTCCAACAGTACCATGCCAGAAAACTAATGTGGAGCAAAAGAAGAAGCGGGGGCAGTACTGCTAACTGTCGCCTGGACAATGTCTCTAGAAACTGAAGTGGCATTGGGAACAGGTGAGGGCATATTACCTCCTGCCTGCAGTTTGACAGTGGGCGCCATATCCCCAATTTCCAAAACAACAAACTGGGAAGGGGAAGAAACACAAGACTCTCCAGCCACCTTTTGGCCTGAAGGGCAAACAGTAGTCACCACTGGTCCACCTCGAACAAGGTTGACGGGCTTAGAACATTCTTCTTGAAACACTTTTCAGCACTGTAACTTGGATGCTTACAATAAGTGCAAAAGTGATAAGGATGCCTGAAAGAACTAGAGGAGATATTAGAGGGCGCAGAAGAGGAATTAGGTCTGGAATTAACGGTTAAATCTGGCTTACCCGAGTGTTGGTTACACTGCTGTGGGGTATACTTCTTTGAGGGGAAATTCCTAGAGAATTCCTTAGGTTTATTCCCATATTTATGCAATACATAATCATCAGTAATGACAGCTGCTTCAGACAGTGTGTTAATTTGCTTGTCTGATAAATGAATCCTTAATTCACTGTCTAATTTATCCATGAAATTCTCAAAGATTACAATATCCCTCAACCTAGTATAGCTTGGGTTATCGCAATCTGCCATGTTTTCATTTTGAATCTGCATTTGGAAAGTGTCAGTCACATCCCTAGCAAATTCTGAGTAAGACTCCTGGGGGCATTTCTTAGCATTCCTAAACCACTGACTGTGTGCCTCAGGTCTTAATTCACAAGCACGTAAAATTGAGCTCTTCAAAACTTCGTAATCTGAGCACTCTTGAAGACTTATGCTGTCAAACATTCTGAGGGCCTTGCTTTTAAGTACAGTATGAACTGGAGTAGGCCATCGGTCTTTAGGCCACTTATTTTCAGCAGCAATTTTTTCGAAACATGAGAACTCCAAAACAAGGGACTCGTCAAAAGGAGGTACTAATTTAGTGGGGTCAGTAGTATTGAAACCTGAGAAGGAATGGGAAGAATTTGTCTGGCTTTCTGAGGATCTCATACGGTATTCATGCTCAAGTTCCAGTTGTTCTAACATCATCTGTTCTATCTTTGTCTTCTGTTCTATCTTTGCCTGCTCTAACTTCGCCTGTTCTGTCTTTGCCTGCTGCTCTAACATCACGTCTTCTAACTATGCTTGCTCTCTAGCCTGCTCTGACTTCCCTAGCTCGCTCTGTCTTTGCCTGCTCTATCTTTGCATGTTGTCTAGCTTGCTTTGCCTGTTCTCTAGCGTGCTCTATCTTTGCCTGCTGTGCCTGTAGCTTCATTTGCTCCATCTGGACCTTGTGTTCCCACTGAGCCTGCAACAACCTGATATCCTGCAAAAATCTATTAAAGACAGAGGAACCCCGATCTTCTGATCTAGGACGAGGGGATTGAGGCTCTGAGTCTACAGCATTCTCAAGCACAGGTGGGAAATTTACATGTGCGTGGGCATCCCCTTCCGTGACTGCTAAAGCCCGGCAAAGCAACTTGTAAATATACAACTCTTAGGGACTATGACAGCTTACACAATCTTGCTTAAACCCTACAAAACCTAGTATTGACAGTCCTGGCGAGGTCGCCACTTTGTTACGACATGGTGGGGCTAAAGGCATATCTGATTGCCTGTAAAGTGTGCAAAAGAAATTTTTGAATACCAAATGGTGGCTACCCACACCAAGTCGTAAGCTTAAAAAGGTGAAAATAGTGATCAAGTGTAAAACATACCAGGGACAAGAGGGGGAATGAAATAGGCAATTAAAAATTCTTAAATTAACTTACTTAACACTAACTTAAAGCTACAAGAACAAAATTAAACGGGTTCAAACAGGATTGTCAAACTAGCTCTTGCAGAAATTATCCTAACGTTCCAAGTGTCAGTAATAAAGATAAACCAGAACACAAACTAGCCCTTGGGTTGTAAAACCGCTGAGGGTCGCAATAAAGACCTGGCATAAAAAGAAAGACACACTCTTGACACTAATATAACATGTGACATTAGCTGGGGCAATAAGAGTGATTCTAAATTAACTGTTCTTATAAATAATGACAGTATCAAAATAACAACCTAATAAATATATCATGTGCTGACACTTAATAAACATTAACTCATATGTGGCAGATATACTACTATATTACACAAATGTCCCCAGAACAGAGCAATCTGACACACCGGTCTAACTCAAGCTGCTAACTAACTCATGGTAATCCCAACCCGGCTTAAATAGACAAACTCAAAGAAGAAGAAGGGTAACTCAGGAAAGCAAGAAGCGCAACTCAGAGAAGCAAGAAACGCAGAACAGAAACTCAAGGTTGAAACCGTGAGCAGAGACAGGAAGGTGGTTTGAAACCACTCTAAAAACATCGACACACAGCTGGGCCAGGCTGTTTCCTACGATCTGATATTTATAAACTCGATTCACAGGATGCTAAGCATGGTACTAACAAATGAATATTAAAGGTTCTGAATATTACACATGAACATAAACAATGTATGTCAGCCACATGTAACAATGTGCATATGTATATATATATATATATATATATATTGTGGTAGGTGGTGGCGACTATCATCCACTCACTTGATGTAGTGCTGCCTACTCCTTCCTTAGCCTTTATCATTCTTTTTCTGTGCCTGCCCTCCTCTCTTCCTATTTCTCCCATCTTTTCTGTCACTTCTTATTGCTTTTTTTTCCTTTACAGGTGGCTTTACATTGACTGACAAGCCTAATGGTTTCCTGTAAGCCAAGAAACCATTTACAACGCTGGGTGGTAACCATATAACCAAACCATATGTGTTCTCTACATGTCAGCAAGTGGGTTGGTGGAGGGTTAGTGCCCCTCCCTGTAAAACAACTAACTCAGAGTCAAATGGCCACCCCTTACGGGATTATGGCGTCTGGCATTATATATATATATGTATATATATATATATATGTATATATATATGTATATATGTATATATATATGTATATATGTATATATACAGTAATCACTCTAATATCCGGACGCCCAATAACCGAACATCCCCACTAACCGAACCTTATCGTCCTGGGATCAAACATTCCCAAAATGGTCCGAAAATCCAAAAAAATTGGAAAAAAAACCGATTTTTTGCCGTCCGTAATTTGAACTTGCAGCTCGGCGCAGCGACAGAGCATTGTTTTTGGTTCGTCATTCCTCCGACGTCCGATAGAGCGCCGCTGCATCCTCCCCACTTCCCGCCTGTCTCTCACCGCGACTGGACCTCGCTCTCGTCATGGCTGCCCACGTGCTCGCTTTGTGGTGGTGCCGTACTTGCTGGTGGCCTCCTGCTGCTCTCTGCCCTACTCTTAGTGTGTGTGATGATGGCCCCCGCCTCCTGAGAAAAGGAAAGAGAGTGGTGTTGACTCTGGAGAAGAAGCGGGAGATATTGGAGAAGGTTGATGCGGGTTGGTCTTCCTCTCGCATTCTCATGAGTTCAACCCTGGCCCAGCGGTCGACTTTGTTTGATATCAAGCGTTCCCGAGACAAGCTCATGCAGTACACGGCTGACTTCTCGTCGAGAAGCAAACGCAACGTGGAGAGGAAGGTTATGTTTACTCCCAAGTATGCAGAGATCGACCGCTCCACGTTGATTTGGCTATCGACAGCAACGTGCAGCTGGTGTGATGGTACGTGGAGCGGAGCTGAAGGCTGCTGCTGAGAAGTTTGCAGGCTTCCACGTGCCCTAGACTTCAAGGCATCCGAGGGTTGGCTCTTCGGCGTTCAAGTTGCGACATGGCCTTACTAACCGTAAAGCACATGGCGAAGCATTGGACGCTAACGAGAGGATGGAGTGGAGGACGAGTTTCGGCACAAGGTGAAAGGCTTGATCGACAGGAGGGCCTCACTCTCGGTCAAGTCTATAACGCTGAGGCGAGCTGGCCTATTCTATCGCTCGGTGCCAACGAACACTCTCGCCGATGGGGACGGAGAAAAGCGTGTACCTGGCCGCAAGCTTTCTAAAGAACGGATATCTGCTTTGTGTTGTGCCAATGCTAACGGCATGCACCGGCAAGCCCGTTATTGTTGGCCGTGCAAAGCAGCCTCGGTGCCTTCGTGGGGTGATGGATGTCCTTCCTGTCGTATGGTACCATTCTTTGAAAGCATGGTTCACAGCTGTGATTTTCAAAGACTGGTTTCACCATCCGCACTTCGTCAAGGAGGTCATACATTGCAGGCGAAAGAACACTGGGAATTCCTCGCGACCAGGTAAAGGCTCTCCTTCTCCTCGACAATGCACCTGCCCACCGATGCGACAAGGACTTGGTTGCTGAGAATGGCCGTATTAGGTGCATGTTTCTGCCACCTAATACGACTGCTCTCATTCAACCAATGGACCAAGGAGTGATCGTGGCAACAAAGCGCCTGTACCGTCGGAAGTTCCTGGACGAGGTGATGGTGGTTCTCGGGGACGGAGACGAGCGCAGGGAAGGACGTGACACTCGAGGCAAGCGGACTTTGGAAAACCTTCGCCAGCTACAACATCAAGTCTCGCTGTACAACTGGGCTAGTGCATGGAAGGAAGTCCCTGTGAAAACTCTTGAAAATGGTTGGTCTCGTCTGCTTCTCGGAACAGATGTGGAGTACGATTTCCTAGGGTTTGACGTGGATGACTTCCATGCACGGCTTCATGCGCACGGCGACGATGTTGATGTGGACGATGTTCGTGAGTGGTTGGACGACGACGAGGCGA